>NC_053433.1:37354387-37654387 GCF_007990345.1 Gossypium hirsutum
ATTGGAGTTGCATCCTTGAGTTTAGTGGTTCATGGGAGCGGTATTTACCTTTGATTGAATTCGCTTACAACAATAGTTTTCAATCAAGTACTAAGATGGCGCCTTACGAGGCTTTGTACGGTCGTAAATGCCGTACACCATTGTTTTGGACTGAGCTCGGTGAAAGTAAAATTTTTGGAGTTGATTTGATTAAAGATGCTGAGCAGAAAGTAAAAATAATCCGTGAAAGTCTGAAGCAGCATTAGATCGTCAGAAGTCATACGCGGATTTAAAACGAAGAGATATTGAGTATCAGGTGGGAGACAAAGTGTTTCTTAAAGTTTCACCTTGGAAAAAGATACTCAGATTTGGCCGTAAGGGCAAACTGAGTCCGAGGTTCATAGGGCCATATGAAATATCCGAACGAGTTGGCCCAGTGGCATATAGATTGATTTTACCCCCTGACCTCGAGAAGATTCACAACGTTTTCATGTCTCAATGCTTCGACGTTACAGATCTGATCCTTCGCACATAATAAATCCCTCCGAGGTTGAAATTCAAACCGATATGAGTTATGAAGAAGAACCAATTCGCATCCTAGCTCGTGAAGTGAAAGAGTTACGAAACAAGAGGGTTCCGTTAGTAATGGTGTTATGGCTCAAACAAGGGATCGAAGAAGCTACTTGGGAAACCGAGAACTCTATGAAAGAACGATACCCAAACCTACTTGTGACAGCCCTAAATTGACCCTAGTCGGAAAGTGGTTTCGGGACTGCTAAACCGAGTCACCGAAGTATGTGAATATGAATGTGTGAAAATTTTAAGCTTCGATTTAGTCGATTGCATGTGAATTTAATTAATAGGACTTATGTGTGACACTTTTAAAAGGTGATAGGTTAATCTATAAGGACCTATTAATGCATGTTATAAAAATGATGGGTTTGCATGTCAAATTTCCATTTATAATAAGTAGTGGCCGGCCATGGTATGGGTCATTGATGATAATATGTATTTTCTATTAGCATTATTAGTTTACAAAATAAAATAAGGAATTAAGAATAATAAAACATGTGGTAAATGGAAGGAGAAACCAAAGTCTTCATCTTTGCTCCTCATTGCCATGACTAGGAGAGAACAAGCTTGGAAAAAATTCAGCTATGGTGGTTAGCTAAATCAAGGTAAGTTCAAGGATGATTCTTGGATTTCTAGCATTTTTTTGAGTTAGTCATTAAGCTCCTTGCTTAGCCCATGTCCAAATTTTGAATCTTGTTGGTAACATGAGTAATTGGTTAAGAGAAAATGTTCAAGAAATGGTTGTTGTTCATGTTATTTGGATGAAAAGAAAAAAATTGGTAGTTAGGTGAAGTAGAGTCTAACAAATGAGCACATATGTGCATTAGTTGCTTGATGGAGAAAAATCGGCTAGCAAGTTGAGTACTAAGGCCGAATATGATTTTGGATATTATTGGGCAATGTGTGTCTTTTGAATTGATGGAATGGAGAGGATGCTTTAATTGTGTTATGAACAATTATATGTTAAATTAAGGTTTGCTAAGCTAGCTATTAAGGTGAAGTGCAAATATTAGTATTTGATTGCTAGTGTATATATGTGTAATAGCCGAAATGAAGATGCTTGATGTCATGAATAAGTGTTGTTTATAGGTTTGGGAATTGAGTAAAAATTTGATGTTTAATCACTTAAGGATTCCGCATTGTTTAAGATAATTTACTTAAAATGTGATTTTGAATGTTATGAGTATTAGGATGTAAGTATATGTGTGTGCTTGGTCGTAGGAGTTTGCTATGAAATTTTGTTTGGTTGAGTGATGAATGGCCAAATGAACTATAGGCTAGGGTGGATAAATTTTTGTACATAAGTAGTGTGTGTGACTATTGGTTAATGAATATTCGGCATAATGGGGTTTATGAGTAAATGGCATAATATATATATGTGTGAATATGTGGTAGTGCATAAAACAAGAAATCGATTAAATTGGGATGGTCACACATAGGTATATTTGGCTTGTAGTTTTATAAATGTGATATGAGTATTTTGTTTGTAAATGAGTAGTAAATATGTTAAGAATGGTTCTAAAATGTATATGGATGTCGTGTGATTGTGTTTGATTGGGAAGTAAATTGTTTTATTTAGCTCAAGAGCTTAGAGGATCAAAGTTGGATAAGGGAAAGGAAAAAGTGATCGGATAGCCGTTGAAATCGTTTGACAACATCCGAGGTAAGTTTTCGAGTAATGAAACTTAGTTTATGATTTGATTAAGTCATGACATATAAGCATAACAAATAAACGGTGATATAATGATTCTACTTGAATTGTATATTGAGGTGATTAGTTTATACCTATGACGGGTAGCCGAATGTGTATAGAGATCATGTTATAAAGCAAATCAAAATCATGCTCTTTGTATGTGGCTATTGAGCCGAAAATGGTAATGGTTGATAAGCGTCTTGTGTTTGAATTCTAGTTATGATAATGAAATATGGATGTGTCATGATTTATTGGTATATGTTCTTGATTATTCGGATGATATCTGGGCTAAGTCTCGAGGGCATTTGTGCAAGTTACTATATCCGGGCTAAGTCCCGAAGGCATTTGTGCGAGTAGTTGCTATACTCGGGCTAAGTCCCGAAGGCATTTGTGCTAGTGACTATATCCGGGCTAAGTCCCAAAGGCATTCATGCTAGTGACTATATCCGGGCTAAGACCCGAAGGCATTTGTGCGAGTTGCTATATCCGGCTAAATCCCGAAGATACTTGGGTTTGGAAGCGAGCGATCTTGCTGTAATAATTTCAATTAATACGCTCATAAAATACAAACAATAAGGTATGTTTCGTATATGCATCGGAAAGGTTGATTCCTTTCAAATAGTACTCGCTCAATTGATTAACGAGCTTCCGGCCTCTAGTTAGGTTTGATACCCTGTGTATGAATATATTGGTTGAAGCATGAAGAAATTATGATTTTGGGAATGTGCATATATGAAATTATTCATTTAGTCATATGAACGCTATACTTTAGTCGTAAATAATTTCGTTACTCAAAACTTACTAAGCATTAAATGCTTATTCCGTTTCTTTAGTTCTCTGTTTTATAGATTTTTGTTCGTCAGCTATCAGACTCGGGATTGTCGAAGTCGAAGTCGTCCACACTATCTAAGCCCTTTTGGTACTCTTTTAGTTAAACGTTGATAATGGCATGTATAGGACTAACCTTTGTTGTTAATCAAGTACCTTTGGTAATGTGTATATATTCGGATAGCCATGCGAAAATGGCTTAAATATTTTGAGCATAGTATTAAAATCATTGTATATATATATGGTTATTGAGAGGTGTGGAAATGCTTGGCAATGATTAGCCATTGGAATGGTTAATCACGATCATATTTGGTGCTATGTATGTCAAATGGCTAGTTGAATCATGGAAACTATGAAATAGGTGAAATTTACCTTAAAATAGATGCTGACAGCAGCAGTGATGTGAGTTTGAAAATTCACTAAAAATAGTAGGAATGTAATTAAATAATGAATAAATTATTTAATCTAACCTTGATGAGTCTATTTTCATATGGAAGAAGCAAAATGACCATATGAGCCGTATTTTATGAGATGCTTAAGTTTTCGGGAAACAGGGCCAGAACGGTTGCTGGATCCCATGTTCTGACTTTGGTAATTTACCATAAATTAACCAGAAATAATTAGAAGTCATTCTTTATATGTACAGATTCATCATTGAGTCTAGTTTCATTAGAAATAAACGGTATATGTATTGAAGCTCTGTACAGGGAGATATCTAAGTCGTAATGCATGAAGGTCAGAGTTGTTGAACCCTGAAACAGGGGTGACTTTAACTAATAAACTGTACTAATTGGCCTGACCAAAACTTATAGAAACAAATCTGTAGATGGATATATGAGTGTAGTTTCAGGGAAAATTTACGAAATCAGTTTTCGAGTTTTGGAACTCGAGATATGATTTTTAAGGTGACAATGACGCAGTTAGCCAGCTTGTCTAGAAATTTTAAAATGAACTGTGTAAATAAATGAATTAAGTTCGTTAACACCTCGTGTTCGACTCCGGCAATGGTCTCAGGTGCGGAGAGTTACAATTGTACGTTTTCGTACTACCCGGGTGAACTGACATTCGGCTGTTATGAGCCTTGCTCAAAATCATCGAAATAAGTTCCGAATTTCTTGGAACACAGTCGACTTCTGAACCTCAAACAATCATTGTTGTCAATTTGAAACTCTGAATCCACATTCGAAACACATTCAGCTCGTTTAGCAACCAATTCATCATCAGCTTTCTGAGTTTCACATATTTGATGAATCAATAACGGTTTGGCTTTTAATTCTGCTACTAACACATTATTGGATGAAACGGACAAGTGAACATTCATCGCTCGCAAAGAAAATAGTGACTTGCGACTTAAAGCATCGGCAACTACGTTAGCCTTTCCCGGGTGATAGTCAATGACGAGCTCGTAATCTTTCAACAATTCAAGCCAATGTCTTTGTCTCAGATTCAAATCTCTTTGAGTCATAAAATATTTGAGGCTTTTGTGATCCGAATATACATGACACCTCTCTCCAAACAAGTAGTGTTGCCATATTTTCAAAGCAAATACGATGGCAGCTAATTCGAGATCATGTGTCGGATAGTTTTTCTCATGTGGCTTCGATTGCCTCGAAGCGTAAGCTACAACTTGACCTTCTTGCATCAATACAAAAGCCAGCCCATGTATGGACGCATCACTGTAAATGACAAACTCTTTACCGAATTCAGGCTGCACTAACACTGGGGCTTCTGTCAAATAGGTTTTCAGTTGGTCGAAACTTTTATGGCACTTTTTTGACCATTCGAACTTAAAATCTTTCTGAAGTAGCTTCGTCATTGGTGTGGCTATTATCGAGAAACCCTTTACAAACCGTCTGTAGTAACCGGCAAGTCCCAAAAAGCTCCGAACTTTAGTAACATTTCTAGGAGGCTTCCAATCAAGTATGGCTGATATTTTACTCGGTTCAACACGAATACCCGATGCGGATACCACATGCCCTAAAAAGCTAACTTCTCTCAACCAAAACTCACATTTACTGAACTTAGCATATAACTGCTTGTCCCGTAAAATCTGCAACACTAATCTTGGGTGCTCGGCATGTTCGGTTTCATCTCACGAATAGATCAAAATGTCATCTATAAAAACAACTACAAACCGGTCCAAATACTGTCTGAAGATCCGATTCATCAAGTCCATAAATACCGCATGGGGCATTAGTGAGCCTAAACAGCATCACTAAGAACTCGTAGTGACCGTATCTCGTTCTGAAAGCAGTTTTAGGCACATCTGAGTCTCGAACTTGCAACTGATAATAACCTGATCTCAAATCTATCTTTGAAAACACTGAGGCTCCCTTCAGCTGATCAAACAAATTATCAATACGCGGTAATGGATATTTGTTCTTTATTGTCACTTTATTTAATTGACGATAGTCGATGCACATTCTCATGGTTCCGTCTTTCTTTTTCACAAACAATACTGGTGCACCCCAAGGAGAGAAACTCGGTCGAGCGAAACCTCTATCCGTCAACTCTAGCAACTGAGCTTTTAATTCCTTCAAGTCGGTTAGTGCCATACGATACAGAGCTATCGAAATTGGTGTAGTCCCAGGTACAAGTTCAATGCCAAACTCTACCTCTTGAACCAATGGTAATCCCGGTAACTCTTCAGGAAAAACATTCGAATACTCACAAACCACTGGCACTGATTCAAGTTTCTTTTCTGACTCTTTACTATCAAGTACATACGCAAGATATGTTTCAGACCCCTTCTTTACATATTTCTGAGCCAAGATCGAGGATATTATTGCTGGTAACCCGTTCAAATCAGTAGACTCAACTCGGATTATCTCATCATTTGCACATCTCAAATCAATAGCTTTCTTTTGGAATTCATGACTGCATCATGTACGGTCAACCAATCCACATCGAGAATAACATCAAATTCATCAAACGGTAAAAGCATCAAATCGACCGGAAAATAGACTGCACACTTTATTGACTAGCACATATCGACCCAAGGGATTCGACACTCGAATCACGAACTCAGTAGACTCAACAGGTAGAGTCTTACTGGATGCTAAAGTCTCACATCCATATGAATGAGTAGAACCAGGGTCAATCAATGCAATCACATCAGTATCAAAGAGAGTCAAAGTGCCGGTAATAACATTAGGCGAAGAAGCATCCTCGCGTACGCGTATAGCATAAGCTCTAGCAGGAGCACGAGCCTCGGATCTAGTCGTAGCATCTCTAGACCCTCTCTGACCGCCACTACCATTCCCCGTATTCCTAGGTGGTCTACCTCGGGCTGTAGCAGTACTCGATTTCCCACTCTAATTCACATTTTGTTCTGACAATCTCGGCAGTCTTTGATAAAGTGGTTGGATGATCTGCATCAATAACAGGAGTGATTATGAAATCTACAACTCCCCAAATTCCATTTTCCACAAAACTTGCACTTGGTCCTATCCCAACGATCATTTCGAACACTGGCAACTGAAGTGGCTCGCGTACTCATAGGAGGTCGATCACGGTCTCGTTTGGAAAAGCCCGAAGTGTTCTTAGATCAGCCTAAATCATCTCAAAATTTCTTCGTTGATTGCTGAAAAGGCTTTCCTGAAGATCTTCTACGAAACTCTCTAGCTCCAACATGAGCTTTTCTTTTCTCTCTACTACGCTCCTCGGCTTTGCAAGCTCGCTCAATAAGTACTACGAACTCTTTGATTTCAAGAATGCCAACAAACATTTTAATATCTTCATTTAGCCCATCCTCGAAGTGTTTACACATAATAGCCTCAGACGATACACATTCCCGAGCATATCTACTAAGTCTGACGAACTTCCGTTCATAACCAGTAACTAACATTGAACCCTATTTAAGTTCAAGAAATTCTTTCCGTTTCTGATCGATGAACCTCTGATTGATATAAATTTTTCGAAATTCAGTTTGGAAGAACTCCCACGTCACCCACTCTCTAGGTACAACAGAAACCAATGTATTCCACCAATAATAGGCAAAATCATGTAGCAAAGATATACCACATTTCAGGCATTCATCGGGTGTGCAAGATAGTTCATCAAGTACTCGAATAGTGTTGTCCAACCAAAATTCAGCTTGCTCGGCATCATCACTGTCTATAGCTTTAAATTCAGTAGCCCTGTGCTTTCGAATTCTGTCAACCGGAGGCTTATTCAACCTCATCTGATCAATTACCGGAGGTATCGTGGGTGCAGGGGGTGTACTTGTCGGAAGTGGGGGTTGTGGAGCAGCCGCATTAGTTAGAATGTATTGGTTAAACCAATCATTCATCACATTATAAAAGGCTTGTCTAGCCTCGTCATTTTGATTGCTCGTAATAGGTTGAGAGTTTATCGGTGCTGTCTCGTGTGCGGGAGCAGGCGCTACACTCTTAACATCATCTACGCTACGTTATGGCATGTATAGCTACACTCATATACGCTACGTTAGTCCTAGAATCGACTAAACCGTAGCTTTGATACCAATAAAATGTAACACCCCTAACCCGAATCCAATCGCCAGATTAAGGCTAAAAGGTATTACCGAACTAAACATTTAATTATCTCATTGACATTGTAAATAAACATAAATGGAGATCGAGCTGAAATACTTACTGATATTTAAGTTATACACAATTTTCGTATGGCCAAAATATTTACAATTTCAAAACATCGTTATCATCAGCCTAACCTATAAATGCCATATCGTGTCCAAAATATAACTGTACCAAAAAGATCGACAGTGTGATGAATTGCTGACGATCCCCGAGTCGGTGGCCAATATCAACAATCTATAAAACAGAGAAATAAAGAACAGAGTAAGCTTTCAAAGCTTAGTAAGTTTTAAGCATCACAAACAATTAAAGACTTTTCGAAAATCGAAACATTCATTTAAACATACTTATTCTCAATTGAAATTACTTCATGGCCGAATACACATAAACATATACATAGATTTTTCAGCACATATTTTTCTTCTACTTAAAGTTCATACGATGCATTTAAATCAAATAATCTCATATATTAGCAACATTTGACTAAATAGGTCATTGTTTTACTTGTACATATAACAATCATTTACACTTAAGTATCATTCTTTAATACTAATAATTCACAAAATCATTGACTGAATGTACATGAATACATAAAGAAATTTTAACATATAATTCATATACAAATACACCATGACCGATTAAATCATTCTCATATTCGCAAATATAACCATCAATCATATTTATATATATATTCTTCTTAGATGCTAATGATTCACTTCGAAATCAATTCAACGATGAGTAAGTAATACGTACCTGACCATCTTAAATGTATAGTACTTACTCGACGATGGTTTACTGCGAACATTCAATATCGTAATCTTACCTAACTTACTGGCATTAAGCCTGTCAGGTCTTAGGACTTGAAACTAATTACCAACACAAGCCTGTGGAAATTTAAACCCGGTAGAATACCAGCTCGAAACCTGCAGGATTTTAGCCTGGACATATTTCTAGCACGTAGCCTGCGGACCTTAAGTCCGGTTATAATTCCAGCATATAGCCTACGGACCTTAAGTCCGGATATAATTCCAGCACATAGCCTGCGGACCCTAAGTCCGAATATAATTCCAGCATATAGCCTGCAGACCCTAAGTCCGGATATAATCATCACTGAATATCATGCATACTTATTTGCAAGAAATTTCAATTCACATAACATCTCACAATCATAGTTCATTTATTCCCTTCGAATAATAGCATAACATGGGCACCATTCATATAACTTTTGGCTCAATAACATACATAAGAATATATGTCCATTTTACTTTCCAAGCTTAACTTCTAATGTCTACTCGGCTTTAAGCCTTAAACATAAATTATTTGTCACTCAACTATATTCAAATAGATTCAATAGATCGCAATACAGTTATCATACACATATCAAGACATTATCAATTACGTACTAAATGTGACTATTCAAAACTTACCTCGGATATACTTGAACGGTTACGAAAAGGCTACTCAATTACTTTCTCTTTTCCCCTATCCAACTTCGACCCCCTTTGCTCTTGAGCTTAAATTCAAAAATTTTAAACTAGTCATTATTCGACTATTCAAGTATTACTTCAGAAATATAATATATATACATATTCGAGTTTCACACATATAGATCATAGTAAGTTTATAAGAAAACATTAAGCAACTCATTAACAAATTTTTATCAATGTTTACCACATAATCACAAATTCACAATAAGATGTCTTCCTGAGCAACAGTCACCAAATTATTTATAACTGGAGCTACAAAACTCCAAATCATTTTTCGTAAAATTTCCCTGAAAATAGACTCATATATCTTTTATCCATAAAATTTTAAGAATTTTTAGTTTGTCCAATCAATACCATATTTTTCTTAAAGTGTCACCCTGTTTCACTGTTTGACTAATCTGACCACCCTTTACTACGAATCAAATTTCTAATTGTACAGATGTCAAAATATGTTCTCGTTGATTTCATTTGAAACTAGACTCATTAAAATTTAATTACATAGTTTATTCAGCTTCTAACTCCACTCTCACAATTTATGGTGATTTTCCAAAATCACTTTACAGCTGCTATCCCAAGCAGATTTATTACAATATACTATTTCACAACTCTTTGCATTCATATTATTTAAACATGTATATCTCCAATCAATTTCTTCACATACCTATAATTTCACTTAAGCATAATCTCAATCCAAATATATCCATTTTCCATATATCAAGCTTACTTAAAGCTATTTATAATTTATTCATATCATTAACCAAATATAGTTATGCAACCAAAACACAAATCATACATACCTTATAATATGCATATCAAAATAACTCCAACCATGATCGGATATAACCGAATTTAAACATGAAAATTAAGCCATTTTTGAACTCCTATACTCAATCAATACATACCAAAAGCTAATTTTTTCATATCCGTCAACTCGAACCTAAAACCATAACCGAATACTCAAGTACGTATTATCTATTCTATTATTACAATTTATGCACATGTGGCTAAAACAAATTGAACCATTTTGAACACAAATATCAACTAAAAATACAACCATTTCGCATGTTTATTATTATGCTTATAATTACATATTTTCAATATAAGCTAAATCATGACCGAATTATCACTATAATTGACAACATTAACAAACCATTTCCAAAACATATAACACCTTCAAAGACATCCATACAACCCATAGCCAAATGCATCATTTCAAATCAATAACAAAAATTAAATCATGGGCTATGAAAGGAGCTTAGCAATTAACTCAATTTCACATAAATTATCAAGAAAAAAAATCAAACATACCTCCAATTAGAAACATCAAAGCCGGATATCCAAGAACCCTTTTGTTTTGCTTGTTCTTTAAATTTCGGCAAAATGAAATAAGAATGGATGAAAACTTTGTTTTTCTCACCTATATTCTTTTATTAAATTATATAATTCCTCTTATAATATCATTAAATATTATATTACTAACATGGAATCATATAATATTCATTAGGTTATTATTTTACAATACAAAATATATATTTTTCTTGTCTTGCCGCCCACTAATTTAATAGTGGTCCATTTGACATGCAAGTCCTCCTTGTAATATACCATGCATTATTCGGCCTTCTAAATTCTTCCTATCATATTTTTAAGTTTTAACACACAAGTCTTTTTTAGCTATTTGCACATTCAAATGACAAAGTTAAGGCACGATACTTTCACATATAATAAGCATAGAATATAACATTTAATTATTATCGTGACTCGGTTTTGTGGTCCCGAAACCACTTCCCGACTAGGGTCAAATTAGGGCTGTCACCAGTATTCAAGTGTTCATGGAAGCCTCGATTCAACAAGAACAAGAGGAGGAGAAGAAGTGGAGCAAACTAGTCAAGCCTCGGAGAAACACCGGATTTGATTCTTGTTCCCTGTCATTTTAATTTTGTTGTTGTTATGATGAACATGTCTATGAATATTTGTGATGTTGATATGTTTAATTTAATTAATATGGATTAAATTTAATTTTCATTAGATCGATTACATTTTGTCCACTTAATTTATAGGTCGATTACATTTTGTCCACTTAATTTATTAAAATTGTGTTTGTGTTGTTTTATGCCTCAGTAAGATGTTTGATTAAGTAAAACCATGACTAAGTTATTCTTGCATTACAATTGTAAGGTAACTGATGAATTAATTATTTAAATGGATTGAAATTGTAAATAATTGACACGTTACTTAATCAGTGCATGTTTAATCATCTAAGGTAGTTGAAGGTTAAATTAGCAATGGTATCTAACGATACATTAGCGTTGCATAACTTGCAAGATCATTATGATTAAATTGTTTCAACGTAGAAATACATTGTTACCTGACGTAATCTTTTATGTACTTATTGTAACACCCCGAACCAGAGACCGTCACCGGAGTCGAACACGAGGTGTTAGCAGACTTTAACCACTTATAAAAAAAAATTTCCCAGACACTGCCAATCTGCGTACTAGTCGCTTTAAAAATCATATCTTGAGTTTCACAACTTGAAAATCAGTTTCGTAATTTTTCCCTGAAACTAGACTCATATTCCAATCTACATATTTTTTTCTAGAATTTTTGGTCAGGCCAATTAGTACAGTTTATTAGTCAAAGTCTCCCATGTTACAGGGATCGACTACACTGACCTTTACGCATTACGACTTGGATATCTCCCTGCACAGGGCTTCAATACTGATGCTGTTTGTTTCTATAGAAACTAGACTCAGAGAGGAATCCATACATATATTGCATGACTCCTAATTATCTCTGGTTAATTTATAATGAATTTCCAAAGTCGGAACAGGGAATCCAGAAACCGTTCTGGCCCTTTCTCACGAGAACCTGAATATCTCTTAACATACTGTCCATATGATCATTTCGTTACTTTCCTATGAAAATAGATTCATCAAGGTTCGTTTACATAATTTATTCACTATTTAATTCCAATCCTACTATTTTTAATTATTTTCCAAATCTACATCACTGCTGCTGCCAGCATCTGCCTTTAAGGTAGACTTTACCCATTTCATAGTCTCCATGATTCAACTAGCCCTTTTAGCATAAATAGCACAAATCATGATAGCGATTAACCATTCCATACCAAATCATTATAACATTATGCTCAAACATATATAAGCCATTTTCGCATGGCTATATACATTAACCAAAATATTCTTCCGCCACTAGTCTATTTTATACATGCCATAAGACAATCCGAAACATAGCAGTACCAAACAGTGGATAGTGATAGTGTGACTAGTTGCTGACGATCCCCGAGCCTGTAGCTTCGCAATGAGATCTATAAAACAGAAGAAACAGAGTAAACGGAGTAAGCATTACAATGCTTAGTAAGTTTTAAGCAGTGTCAACAGATAACAATCAAATTATAACATAGTTGTTCGTATTTTTATTTCACTCTTCCTTCGGGCATACCATCCCTTTATCGAATCTGCACATCTCATCATATACAATAGGCAGATAAACTTTCACATAAAAGTGAGCTCATGTGACATAGATATATCGTATGATTTCACATCACCTCTCACACTGATCCGATGTCACATAATCATAGGAATAGTCTCATAGGTTGCTTTCGTATGCATCACATAACTACCTTATGATTTAGTGCAAATCAAGCTCACATATAAACTTGAAGTACATACCTGTTTAACCTTTCGCATTGAATATATTTATAAGAAATTCTTATTACGAAGTCTTACCCGGACATAATCTCCACACGAAGTTATCGGGTCTTACCCGGACAAAATCCCCACACGTAGTCATCGGGTCTTTAGAGCTCGGATATAGTACAAGCACGAAGCTTAAGGACATTAATCAGTGATAATATTCTCGCATAAAGCCTGCAGGGTTTTAACCCGGATATAGTACTGACACAAATGCCTTTTGGGACTTATCACATTTATGCACTTTCACATCCATTACGTTGGCCACTCGGCCCTGTCACATATATACACTTTCACATTCATCACATCGGCCATTAGGCCTTATCACGTATATACACTTTCACATTCATCGCATCGGCCATTAGGCCTTATCACATATATACACTTTCACATTCATCACGTCGGCTATTAGGCCTTATCACACATATACACTTTCACATTCATCACGTCGGCTATTAGGCCTTATCACACATATACACTTTCACATTCATCACGTCGGCTATTAGGCCTTATTACATATATACATACACTTTCACATTCATCACATCGGCCATTAGGCCTTATTACATATATACATACACTTTCACATTCATCACATCGGCCATTAGGCCTTATCACATATACATACACTTTCACATTCATCACATCGGCCATTAGGCCTTATTACATACATACACTTTCACATTCATCACATCGGCCATTAGGCCTTATCACATATATACACTCTCTTGGCTGAATCTACATCTATCATTTTCCAATATCACAATTTAGAATTCACGTATGGGTTTAATCGATAGCTCATGAGCAACTAGAACAAGTTTATCAAGGTTTACAACACAATCTCAAATTCAGCACAAGCTGTTTTTCCTGAGCAATAGTCACTAAATCATTTATAACTGGAGCTACAAAACTCCAAATCACTTTACGTTAATTTTTCCTGAATATAGACTCGTATATCTTCCATCCATAAAATTTCCAGAATTTTAGGTTTGGCCAATCAATACCAGATTTTTCTTAAAGTTTCCCCAGTTCCACTGTTTGACTAATCTGACCACTCTTCACTACGAATCAAATTTCTCATTTTACAGAATTCAAAATGTGTTGTATTTGATTTTATTTGAAACTAGACTCATTAAGGAGTCTAAGCATATAAAATTTGTCTTATAACCATTTTTTTAAAATTTATAATTATTTTCTAAAAACAGAAAAGGGGATTTCGGAGTCATTCTGACACCGTCTCACACAAATTTAAATATCTCATTATCGGGAATTTATTTGCTTACACGGTTTCTTTTATAAGAAACTAGACTCATTAAGCTTTAATTTCATGTCTCATTCAGCCTCTAATTCAAGTCCATAAATTTATGGTGACTTTCTAAAGTCACGTTACTGCTGCTGTTCGAAGCAGACTATTTCAAATTACCCTTAAATTCCCAAGCTCAAACACTTAAGAACTTACCATTTGAGCTTAGAACATATCATGGCCACATCATATCTTATTAAATCAACTCATCATGTCCTATCATAATTGAATTTACTCAACGTTTAAACACTTAAAACTTACCTCGGAAGTTGCCGAACGATTACGACGGCTCTTCGATCACTTTTTTCCTTTCCTTTATCCAACTTTGATCCTCTAGGCTCTTGAGCTAAATCAAACAAATTTACTTCTCAATCAAACACATATACATGGCAACCATATACATTTCAAAAACCAATTCGTTCGTATCATTTGTCCATATGTTAGCTTTTAGCATATTTGGTCATTAGAGCGACCTATTTAACTTTCAAGCATTCATTTCTAATTTTAATTAAACAATGCCGAATGCCATTAGCTACTAATGCCACACACACACACATGTGCATAAAATTCACCCATACATAACCTCTAGCTCATTCGGTCATTCATCTCTCAAACCTATCAAAGTTTCATGTCAAACTTCCCTGGCCGAATACACATATAAGCACATAATGCACATTTAGAATTTTTTTTATTTACTTCATGATACATTCGGCCTTGGCAACAATTTCATTAGAAATCCTTATTAGCCACTTCATCAATCAATTATATCATCTACTTAATATTTCATAACTTATCATGCTAGCTGAATATTATTTATTCAAGTTCATCATCTTCATATTCGGCATTAGCATCAAATATAATAGCCCATTGCTTCCCACTTTGAATTTATGCATCCATTTAATCATAGTTTGTTTAAGCACTCATACAACAAGATTCATCCAATTTAACAAGAAACAAAAACTTTATTCCTCCATAGCTACAATGGCCGAAAGATCTAGACATCTCAATACCGAAATTTCTAACATGGGTTGCCTAAAGAATTTGGTAGGGAGTTCAAATTTATCTAGCATTTCAAGTAATTTAACACATCCATATAGCTAACATGCTAGTAGTATCAAGGCATCAACTAAAATTTTGAAGCCTCTTAGCCGAATCCTAACTCTCCAACAACTCTAGTTTCATCCATGAGATAAATAGAAGTAGGCTAACCCTCCAAAGGATGTGTAAACCTCCAAAAGCAACATTGAACATACCTTAATCTCAAGAACCACCTTGGCCGAACTTCCCCTCTTCTTCTTCCTTCCATTCGGCCATGTTGAACAACAAAGGAAGAATTTTGTTTTTCCTCCCATTTCTCTAGTCACGGCAATGGGGAGTAAGGGGGAGACAACTTTGGTTTCTCCTCCCACTCCCCTCATATTTTATTATTCTTCCCACACATATTAGCATAAAATGTCTTTAATATGTTTTTTTAATACTTATTTCCTATTATAAAACCATGTAGTCATTATAATATTAATACAAAATGCATATGCTTTGTATCCCATACCCTCATGGCCGGCCACTTCCTCTAAAGTGGGGAATTTGACATGCAAACCCATCATTTCACAATATGCATTATTAGGCCACTTTACATTTGCCTAGCACATTTCCAAATTTTCTCACATAAGTCCTATTTGATAAAATTCACTTACCATTAACAAAATTCAAACATGAAATTTTCACACATGCATATGTACATATAATGAGCATCAACTATGACGGTTAATTATCTTTATGACTCGGTTTAGTGGTCCCGAAACCACTTTCCGACTAGGGTCACTTTAGGGGTGTCACACTTATGAGATTGAATTAGTTGTTTGAATTGGCATTGAGATATGTACAAGTGATTATTTTAATTTCATAAGTTTGTATGTGCATTAACACATTTGCTTATCAAAATTTGTTTAATCGGTTGAATTGACATAAAGATATAGTCAAGAGATAAATGGATTTTGGTAGGTGAGTATGCTCGTAAGTTACTAAATTATCGAGTTGCTGTGAATGTATTCATCACAACATGAACACGAGTTTAATAATTCTAAGTTAAGAAATGTAATTAATCTTACACAATTATGTCATCTTGATTAAAATCATCTTTTGAATTCGTGTATTAGAACTTTTATTTTATTTTTATTTATTTAACTTAGTTAAAATCCTAGTTTTTAATTACCTCTGCAAATCAAAATATTTTTTTCACCAAAGTGTTTTTAAATTGCATTCTTAAATAATTCTTTTCACAGTCCCTATGGGTTAACTCGATATTTACTTGTCACTTTATTACTTGTTGTGATTGTGTACACTTGCACATTTCTGTCGTTCCATGTTTTTGGCACCATTTTCGGGAACTGTTTTAAAAAGCCATTATTTGTGAATTTTTTAATTTTGCATTTTGGTTTATTTTTTATGTTCAATTTTAACTTAATTAATTTTTCTGTGTTTGTTTCAGGTGTTTATGAGTATTGATTGAATCATCAATTTACTCCCCGTAGACACTGAGATTGAAAGAACTTTTCGATAGCACAGAAGACAAGCAAGTGAAAGAAGAACCGAAGAGATGACCTTCAAAAATCCGAATCAAGGAAATGGAGCAAACCCTGCTCAATCCTATCCTTATTGCTGATGATAGCGATAGAGCTTTGAGACAGTATGTCGTGCCAGTATTTCATGATCTTAATCTGGGTATTAGGAGACCTAAAATTGAGGCACTATAGTTTGAGCTGAAGCCAGTCATGTTCCAGATTCTTCAGACAGTGGGCCAATTCAGTGGAATTCCTACCCAAGAACCTCATCTGTACTTAAGACTATTCATGGAGGTTAGCGATTCTTTCAAGCTAGCTGGAGTACACGAAGATGCACTACGATTGAAGTTGGTCCCATATTCGCTAAGGGACAAAGCTTGAGCTTGGTTGAACTCATTTCCACTAAATTCAATTTCCACATGGCAAAAGTTAGTAGAAAGATTCCTCATGAACTTCCTACCTAGCAAAAATGCTAAGTTGAGGATCAAGACCACTGCTTTCCAACAAATGGATGATGAGTCCTTGTATGAAGCATAGGAAAGGTACAAAGAATTATTAAAAAAGTGCCCTCATCATAGAATCCCACATTGCATCCAACTTGAGACGTTTTATAATGGTCTCAATGCTCACACGAGTATAGTAGTGGACGCTTCTGCTAATGGTACTCTCCTTTCTAAGTCTTAAAATAAGGCTTATGAAATCATTTGAGAGGATTGCCGCCAGCAACAATTATCAATGGCCAACCAATCGAGAAATGTCAGGAAGACGAGTCGCTAGAATACTTGAAGTAGACGCTCTCACTTCACTCGCATCTCGGGTATCCTTGTAACACCCCTTACTAGTATCCAACGCCAGGACAGGGTTCGAGGCATTACCGGACTTAAACATAAACAAACATACAAAATTGAGCCATAAACTTTCATCTAAATTTACAACTTTTCAAATCATATATAAACTGTCCCTTAAAAGGGCCTACGAGGTCCAAAACATACACCGGGAGCGGTTTGGGACTAAACCGATAACTTTTAGAACCTTCTTTGACTCATAGAAAATTTTCTTGTTTTGAAGAGTCACGCGCCCGTGTGGGTAGGCCATGTTGTCACACATACCCGTGTGGCTTGGGACACAACCTTGTCCTCAACCCTTGTAACTCTCTAACTATGATGTCATCAACAAAATGAGGTCACATGGCCACAGCACAAGCCTGTGTGCTTAGGCCGTGTGGCAAATTAAATTCTTGAATTTAAGTACAGGCTTCACACGGCCTGGGTACATGCCCATGCCCTAAGGTCGTGTCCTCCAGACGGCTGAGACACACGATCGTGTCTCTGCCTATGTGTTTACTACTGGGCATTCTATCTTGAATTGATTAGGGTACAGGGGACACACGGCCATACCACACGCCCATGGGGCGGACCGTGTGTTACACACGGCCTAGACACATGCCCATGTGTCTAACAGTGTGGACAATTTCTAGGCTATTTTCCAAGCCATTTGCACCCTTGAACACTCACCTACCTACACTATCTTCATGTCATGCAACATGGCACCTTTAGTTACTCAATCATTCACATACATGGTTAATTTATAACTTGGTAGTGTCAACATATCACATACTTAAACCATTAGGCTTTCATATGGCATTTCACACCAATTTCATATCTATTCATCATTATACCACATTTATTGTCATACTCACTAATCATATTTCATACATTAAATATACATGCCATCCATCACACTCATTAACATAATCAACAACAAAGAACCACATCAAGCATAACATATTTGTATGCATGCATAAATGATTAGGGTTACAACCCAAAATAATCACTATGAGCCACCTCTTACGGCCATATACAAAATGAATCAGAATACCATCATGAACCAACACATTTGGCTAATCAATATGACACATAACAAAAAGACCAAGTCCCTATACATGCCATATTCAAAATGTTGAATCTAACTATACCAAATTTTCCAATTGTTAGTGTAATAGAAAACTCCGACATTCTCCGATCCCTGAGCTAGCTTGGCGACACTATAAGAAAAGGAAAGGAAAGGAAAGAAGGGGTAAGCTTTAAAGCTTAGTAAGTTCACATGCAATAATAAGCGACATAATTGATACAATTAACATAAGGCAAAGTTTCATAAATGTCATCAAATCTCATAAGCATAACTTTCTCATATGCATTCTTACCACATGTTCATAGCATATCGAGATCTTTAATCATGAGTTTATGTACATACCTTTCCCAACTTGCACATAATACTTATTTTCTCATCTTTGACGTGTTCATTAAGATTACCCATGGAACTTCTCTTTGAACTACCCGTTGCACACTTGGAATACTATCAGATACATCGGAATCTCGCACCTAAGTGCCCAATATGTAGCCAACGCTACCTTATATCACATATCACATGTTGCTCGCTTTCAAACTACTCACGGGTCTGCTCTCACAAGCTAACGGTTAGGATGTAGCTACACGGGCTACTCACACAAGTTGTTAGGTATCCGCAACACATGCCGGACTACCCAACCACTGGTAGAACATACAAGACTAGTACCCGGAACGCTAAAACATGTGTAACATATATCATGAACTCAGACCACAACTCATGAGCTTAGATCATATAGTTCCTAGTGACATGTCACTTGTATCCTAAACTATGCCTAACGTTCAAAAGGGATTCTTCGATACCACATTTCTGTTGAGCTTGCTTGTAATGTCGATTTCAATATCCATGGCACCAATCACATACTCATGGAATAATCAAAGCATTATTCATAATAAAATTTGAGCATTAACACATGGTACAACATCTCACTAATTATATATGTACTTACCATACACGCAATATTAAAGCATTTAAAGTATGGTACATGTTACATAATTTTCAAATGAACTTACCTCAGTACAAAATGATAGAAATGAGCCTAATCCTTGTAAACTTTGTTTTTCCCCGATCGAGACCCGAATCACGTTTTTCTTTATCTATAATGCCAAATTTAACTTGTTCAATATTCACATTGTTCAAATTGACCCATAACACATACTTTGGTCAAATTACCCTTTTTACCCCTAACTTTTCACTTATTTACACTTTAGTCTCTAGGCTCATAGAATGAAATGCATGCATTTTCTTGGTTACCCAAGCCTAGTCGAACCTATACCATGCTCATATCAACCCACATTTTCCTTTATTTCACATTTTTACTACTTATTTTCACACCTTTTACAAACAAGACCTTTTTAGGTGTTTTCACTAAAAAGCACTTAGTAAAAGATGTTCATCACACATCAAACTTTCATAATCTTCTATTAAACATCAAAATACATGCATGTCACACATGGGTAAGTTTTTGAACATGAAACCTAGCAAATAATGGTAGAAATAGCTAGATCATGTTTCAAAGATCTCAAAAACATAAGAACATTAAAAACGGGGCTAAGGAGCACTTACAGTCAGGGTTGAAATGTTCAAAACCTTAGCTATGGAGAGCATGAAATTTTTGGCATCCCTTGGAGAAGATGGGCACGATTTTTGACTTGATTTTCTCATTTTATTCTTTTATTAACCATGTAACACCCCTAAACCGTATCAGTCGCCAGATTAGGGTTACAAGGTGTTACCAAACAAATCACAGCTTAAGGAAGTCATTCATTACTATACATTTTTAAAAGAATTTAAGTTCAACTAAACAAATCAGATATGCATTTCCTTTATTTTATTCAAATAATCAAAATTTAAATTAAATACTGTCATAACAAATTACATATACAAATATTAAAACATTTAAACTCATATATCAAAATCATGCTATTAAATTAGTCCAACTTGGAAATTATCAAACATATCATTACAAAACATTAAATAAATAAAATATACAAGATAAATTATATCTCATTCGCATACCAAACTGTAACGCCCCCAAACCCAGCCCAGACGTTATGGTCGAATCCTGTGTGTCACATTGAAACATTATTGTATAGGTCATGTTTTATCTAAAATCTTTCTTAGTGAAAGAGCATCTTCGTTATAGATTAAAGTGAATGGAAGCTGAACACCAGGTAGGAAACCGAAAAAGAGGAGGTGAATCCATGAGATTGCTTAAGTACCAAGCTCCCTTCGGATCCAATCCTAGACATGCACACCACCATTGCCACACCTTAACTTAGCGTATGTTCTTAGGAAATCAATTCAATTAAGTCCAGTTTAAGGAAAAGTGTTTAATTTTGGAAAACGCTTT
Organism: Gossypium hirsutum; assembly: GCF_007990345.1. Lineage (NCBI taxonomy): Eukaryota > Viridiplantae > Streptophyta > Magnoliopsida > Malvales > Malvaceae > Gossypium > Gossypium hirsutum. Next base: position 37,375,333 of record NC_053433.1, read on the forward strand.
CGTTGCGAAAGTTTTGCTTTGTTGTCATGATATTTTAAAATCAATTATTGTTTTTGAAAATACGTCCTAAAACTAATCAGTTTCACCGATTAAGAAAATATCATACCTATTCTAGTAAAATATATTAAAACGATTTAAAATAATTAAAGCGGCCTTATTACAACTTAAAACCCAAATCATAAAAGTAAACGAAAAGATGACCAATTCACTAGAAGAAAACAAAATTTGCAGAACGAGTCGCCACTCCGAATCCCTCACAGCTCCAAGCCCACTATGGTTGGGGATTACCTGCGTGGATGAAAATAAGGGGTGAGTTTAGGAAACTCAGTGTGTAAAATAACCCAACCATAGTCTAAACCAGTCCAAACCACAGAAACAGATTAAGTTGGGCCTTAGCCCTATACAGAATTTAGAATGAAGCCCATAGGCCCATAACAGAAACAGAACAGATATATCAAGCATGCAGAAAACCCAACCCATATCCATCCGTATACACCCCCGTGCCAACCTTACACCATGTGGGGAGACTACTCGACCCAACTATCTGTCTACACGTCACAAGTATGCAGCATCGCTGCCAGAGCAGATATTGTGACAGAGTCACCAGATACAGATAATTGTGGCAGGGCCACCAGAAACAGATATTTATGGCAGAGCCACCAGAAACAGATATTTGTGGCAGAGCCACCAGAACGCTTCCTCCATCATTATAACCCATATCCCATGCAACAGATATACATGTCATGGCATACAACAAAAAGAATCAAAATATCATGCATTTCAGTCAAAATCAACCCTAGGGGTATAATGGTCATTTTGCACCTAGGGGTATACTGGTAATTTCCATACTTAGGGTATTTTAGTAAATTTACCTATTTTAGGGTTTACATACATATTACAGCCATTATCGCATCAGCAGAAACACTTATCGAGCGTTTTTACCGAGTTGGGCCCGTTGGCCCATTATCCCTTTTCAGCCCATTAAGCTCAAATATACCGAAGTGAATGAAATTGCGCACTCTGCAACCATAACACTTGAGATTACCAGGAATAGCAATCCAAACCATCTCACGAGCTCTCGCACGCTCGCAAGTCCACAAAATACCGACTTTTCAACATTTCGGCTTTTGTCGATCTAGTCTATGAGTGAGTGTCGTTTACACACCTGCTTGCGACGAAACGCTGACGAGTTCCACACACACCAGTTGCCTACAGTCAGTTACCAATACGTTAACTATGAATCCATAACAACTTGTATAAAAAATTCCTTACCCAAAAGTTGGCCATTAACACTTTAGGCACTAGAGATCCGACCTTTTTCCGAATCTAGCGACTAAGTTTAGATCCAGTCGTTCCACTTGTCCAAGCCTCTGATCAGCAGCCTCTAGATCACACTATCATCACAATGAAACAATTGTCACAACCCTAAGAGCCATAGGGCCCAATCGATAGCCTCCCTAAGCCTTTAGGGGTTTCGGCTTTTCTAAAACCCGAAATAAAGAATAGATTCGAAAACTTACCACTGGTTCCTTCAGTCAACTATTCCAATTTAGTTCCTATTCGATTCTAATGTAGATCTAACCCCTCAAATGTTAGTAGAAATCAAATCTTTAAAGGTCTAAAGATTCGGCTATGCCCCTAAGACTATGGGGTTTTCGACTTTTTGAAATAGTGAAGAGAAAGATGAAATATGAGGGTTTTGCAGTGGTTTTGTCGACAGGACCTTACGGTTCAGAAGATGAGAGAATCGACCAAAAAGATGGAGAAGAATCAGAGGGTTTGGCTAGGAGAAATCGGCACAGAAGAAAAACAGGCTTTTGGGATTTTGGGTTTTATGGCAATCGGCTATAAGGCTTAGAAACAAATGGCAAGGAAGTGGAGTTGAGTAGAATGGTAGAAAGATTCGGCTATAGAGGAAAAGAAGATGAAGAGAAAATAGTTGAAGAGAGAAGAAAAGAAGAAGAGAAAATAATTGTCAAAAACGGCACCCCTACCCAAAAAGAAAAAGAAAAAAATAAATCCTAAAGGCCAAAGATATATGGCACTTATTAGCTATGGCCGAATGAATGTATATCGGCATAGGAATTCTTCCTAAATTCCAATTCTCCTAATTTCTCCTTGATTTTTGGCAAACTTCAATGTTTGAATTTCATTCAAACTCCTAACCGATCAGCCCACCGCTTGCACCGCTTCAGCATGCTGCCAAGAGTCTTGATCACACCCCAACTCTTTCCCCACGCGTGCAGCAAAAATCCAAACCTTACGTGAGCGAGATGAGGCTCGAACCCCAAACCTCTGTCCGCCCTACGCCCTTGCGACTTCACACGAGCTGCTGGCCACTGCACCGCGCTTCTTCCTTTACTAATATATGGTCACAATTAATTTTAACCTTTAACCCACTTCAGTTCTGGCCCGTGTAAAAATAAAACAGAATTCGCCTTCCCCTGGAATCGAACTCATAACCACCTGGCAAGCCTAGCACGCTGCTGCCACGACACTGAAGCTCTTTTCATGATATAATCTACTCACAATTAACTTTAAGACTTATCTATAGCAGTCCTGGTTCGTTTAAAAATAAAACAAAATATCGCTACTTACCAGACTCGAACCCCTAACCACATGCACACTCTTAACGCCTCCTTGCCACTTGACCACGTGCCTCTTTTGTGTCACCTTTCCTCCTGAGATTTTATAAGGCCTCCTTATGGCAATCCTTGGTTGTAAAAGAAAACAACCATTTGCGCACGCCGTGCCTTGAACCCAGGCACCTCCCACGCCCTTCTAGCATACCTAGCCACTGGGCCAGATGCCTGCTTATGCTAAAACTCAGCCCAAATTATTTATAAGGCCTATTGCCCAGATTCCCTTAAGAGGCAAAATTTAAGAATTTTGCTAAAGCTATGGGCCGAGCCCTGAACCCTTTTTCCCACATCATAACCTTTCGTAATTTATTTAATTGCTACACTAAACATACATAATAATAAAAATCATAATAACAATAACATTCAAATTATTCTGGCCATCTTCTACCCGAACCCAGACTCAAGGCCCATTACTTCTAGGCCTGAAAATTGGGGCTTTACAATTCTACTCCCCTTAAAGAAAATTCATCCTCGAAATTTCAAACTACCAACTAACCGTATTACTCAAGTCAACCCACTATGCTTCTGCTGCACACTTTAAAAAAAATAATTCTTAGTACGACCCCAAACATCTAATTACCAAAATAAAGAAACATTTGTCAAGCACGCATACAATTCGTAACACACACTTAAATAGAATAAACTTGGCAATCCCGAGCTCGATGCTCTTTGGACCCACATCGAAAGCATGCTCTTGTCTTCCTATGGCATTCAGCAGGATGACGCCCGTTGCAATTCTTGTAGGCTGGAAAGTTTGGTCGTGCCTTAACATGTTTCATAGAATGAGGCTTGGTCTTCTAAGAACTAGAATCCTTCCTCTTCTTACACTCCAAGCACCCTGCTTGAAGCGTTTCCCTAATTTCCTTAACCATTTTCAAATTGAACCTTAAGACATGCATACCTGGTAAAATATCTTTGAAAAGAACTTTCCAAAAACATTTCACAAAAATACCCTACTTAGGCCTAAGTTTTTCGAAAAGATTTTCGGACCCGATCCACAGCCGAGTTGTTGCAACTGGGCTCTGATACCACTAAATGTAACACCCCCAAAGCCGACCTAGACGTTATGGTCGAATCCAGTGTGTCACATTGAAGCATTACTGTATAGGTCATGTTTTATCTAAAATCTTTCTTAGTGAAAGAGTATCTTTGTTATAGATTAAAGTGAATAGAAGCTGAGCACCAGATAGGAAACCGAAAAAGAGGAGGTGAGTCCATCGGACTGCTTAAGTACCAAGCACCCTTCATATCCAATCCTAGACATGCACACTACCATTGCCACACCTTAACTTAGTGTATGTTCTTAGGAAACCAATACAATTAAGTCCAGTTTAAGGAAAAATGATTAATTTTGGAAAATGCTTTCGTTGCTAAAGTTTTACTTTGCTGTCGTGATATTTTAAAATCAATTACAGTGTTTGAAAATGCGCCCTAGAACTAATCAGTTTTAGCGATTAAGATAAATATCATACCTATTCTACTAAAACATATTAAAACCCTTTAAAATAATTAAAGAGGCCTTATTACAACTTAAAACCCAAATCATAAAAAGTAAATGAAAAGATGTCCAATTCACCAGAAGAAAACCAAATTTGTAGAACGAGTGGCCACTCTGAATCCTTCACAGCTCCAAGCCCACTATGGTTGGGGATTACCTGCGTGGATGAAAATAAGGGGTGAGTTTGGGAAACTCAGTGTGTAAAATAACCCAACCATAGTCTAAACTAGTCCAAACCACAGAAACAGATTAAGTTGGGCCTTAACCCTATACAGAATTCAGAATGAAGCCCATAGGCCCATAACAGAAACAGAACAGATATATCAAGCATGAAGAAAACCCAACCCATATCCATCCGTATATACCCCCGTGCCAACCTTATACCATGTAGAGAGACTACTCGACCCACCCATCCGTCTACATATCACAAATATGCAGCATGGCTGCCAGAATAGATATTGTGACAGAGTCACCAGATACAGATAATTGTGGCAAGGCCACCAGAAACAGATATTTGTGGCAGAGCCACCAGAACGCTTCCTCCATCATTATAACCCATATCCCATGCAACAGATATACATGTCATGGCATACAACAAACAGAATCAAAATATCATGCATTTCAGTCAAAATCAACCTAGGGGTATAATGGTCATTTTGCACCTAGGGGTATAATGGTAATTTTCATACTTAGGGTATTTTAGTAAATTTACCTATTTTAGGGTTTACATACATATTACAGCCATTATCACATCAACAAAAATACTTACCGAGCATTCTTACCGAGTTGGGCCGTTGGCCCATTATCCCGTTTTCGGCCCATTAAGCTCAAATATACCGAAGTGCACGAAATTGTGTACTCTGTAATCCTAACACTTGGGATTACCAGGAATAGCAATCCAAACCATCTCACGAGCGCTCGCACACTCGTAAATCCACAAAATATCGGTTTTTCGGCATTTTGGCTTTTGCCGATCTAGTCTATGAGTGAGTGTCGTCTACACACCTGCTTGCGACAAAACACTGACGAGTTCCACACACACCAGTTGCCTACAGTCAGTTACCAACACGTTAACTATGAATCCATAACAACTTGTATATAAAACTCCTTACCCAAAAGTCGACCATTAACACTTTAGGCACTAGAGATCCTACATTTTTCGAATTTAGGGACTAGGTTTAGATCCAATCGTTCTACTTGTCCAAGCCTCTGATCAGCAGCCTCTAGATCACACTATCATCATAATGAAACAATTGTCACAACTCTAAGAGCCATAGGGCCCAATCGACAGCCTCTCTAAGCCTTTAGGGGTTCTAGCTTTTCTAAAACCCTAAATAAAGAATAGATTCAAAAACTTACCACCGATTCCTTCAGTCAACAATTCCACTTTAGTTCCTATTCAATTCTAATGCAGATCTAACCCCTCAAATGTTAGCAGAAATCAAATCTTTAAAGGTCTAAAGATTCGGCTATGCCCCTAAGACTATGGGGTTTTCGGCTTTTTGAAATAGTGAAGAGAAAAATGAAATATGAGGGTTTTGTAGTGGTTTTGCCGACAGGACCTTGGGGTTCAGAGGATGAGAGAATCGGCCAAAAAGATGGAGAAGGATCAGAGGGTTTGGCTAGGAGAAAATGGCACAGAAGAAAAACAGGCTTTCATGATTTCGGCTTTTATGGCAATCGGCTATAAGGCTTAGAAACAAATGGCAATGAAGTGGAGTTGAGTAGAATGGTAGAAAGATTTGGCTATAGAGGAAAAGAAGAAGAAGAGAAAATAGATGAAGAGAGAAGAAAAGAAGAAGAGAAAAGAATTGTCAAAAACGGCACACCTTACCCAAAAAGAAAAAGAAAAAAATAAATCCTAAAGGCCAAAGATATATGGCACTTATTAGCTATGGCCGAATGAATGTATATCGGCATAGGATTTTGTCCTAAATTCCAATTCCCCGAATTGCTCCTTGATTTTTGGCCAACTTCAATGTTTGAATTTCATTCAAACTCCTAACCGATCAGCCTACCGCTTGCACCGCTTCAACATGCTGCCAAGAGTTCTGAACAGACCCCAACTCCTTCCCCACGCGTGCAGGAAAAATCCCAACCTTACGTGCTCGAGATGAGGCTCAAACCCCAAACCTCCGTCTGCCCTGCGCCCTTGCGCCTTCGCCTGAGCTACGGCCACTGCACCACGCTTCTTCCTTTACTAATATATGGTCACAATTAATTTTAACCTTTAACTCGCTTTAGTTCTGGCCTGTTTAAAAATAAAACAGAATTCGCCTTCCCCTGGAATCGAACTCATAACCTCCCGGCATGGCTAGCACGCTGCTGCCACTGGACTGAAGCTCTTCTCATGATATAATCTACTCACAATTGACTTTAGGACTTACATACAGCAGTCCCGGTTCGTTTAAAAATAAAACAAACCGTGCCTTGAACCGAGGCACCTCCCACACCCTCCTAGCATCCTTAGCCATTGGGCCAGATGCCTGCTTGTACTAAAACTCAGCCCAAATTATTAATAAGGCCTATTGCCCAGATTCCCTTAAGAGGCAAAATTTAAGAATTTTGCTAAAGCTATAGGCCGAGCCCTGAACCCTTTTTCCCACACCATAACCTTTCGTAATTTATTTAATTGCTACACTAAACATACATAATAATAATAAAAATAATAATAACAATAACATTCAAATTATTCGGGCCGTCTTCTACCTGAACCCAAACTCAAGGCCTATTACTTCTAGGCCCAAAAATCGGGGCGTTACACAAACACATTATTTTTAAGTTGATCTTACGCAACCAGGTAAATATTATCATACTATTCCTTTATATAAGTATGCCATTGGCCTTTATAAATAATTTAACTCAATAGCCGAATATACATTATATTTAACTTATTCATTTTAATAATTTATATAACAAACACGATCAACATATATTCCTTGTAATAATTAGATAACTTAAACTAATTTATAAAACAAATCATGTATACCAATTAAGATAAAGTTTAAAACACATCCAAAATACATATATATATAACATTCTTATTACTAGCTAATGCATTACATATTTCAACTCAATAACATTCATCTTTTACTCCATTACAAAAATACATGATCAAATACCACAATACCTATATATATATACCTTGAGCTAACGTATATGCATATATATATCATTCACTATGTGCCAACAATGTATATATATATGCTAGTGTCAAATCATAGGGTTGATTATGACCACATTTAGATTTTCGTCATATATCCAAAACTCAAAACTTACATACCATGTAACAAACATATCAAAATAATCTTCTACCATGTTCGAACCTAACCAAATATTATTTAATTCAAATTCACATAATAACACCTTAATTAACTTAACAACCAATTTCACACACACACACACATATATATATGTATAAGACTGAATCACCAAAATAATAACCAAGCATAACCATCATCAAACGAAGCATTAAATCCGAGCACAACAAATTATTAAGCCATTTTCGCATGGCTTAGATTACTCATAACCAAAAATCAAACATTTCAAAACATAATCCAGCCTATACATGCCATAGTTCCAAAAATTCAGCTTATAAAATACAAAAGACTGTCGATAGTGTGATAAGCTTTGCTGACGATACTCGAGCTCGTAACTTGAATCCAAAATCTATAAAACAAAAACAAATATACACACACAGAGTAAGCTTTTATAGCTTAGTAAGTCATAAGCAAATAAACAACCCAATGATATAATCAACTCAAATAAACTAAACCAAATTATATTATCAATACCACATTTAGTCTCAAGCTACAAAGTTCATAATTGACATGTTTTCATACATAAATGTCACCTTGGCCGAATGCTCATATAGTTAAATTAACAAATTATCATTCAACTTCCAAAGCCAAAATTTCATTATATAAACAAATACACATACACTCATATACACAAGCTCATGATTGAAAATATAACTTCAAACACATACTAAATATATGGCCGAATCTTCATGATCATATACATACATATTCAAAGAACATTTCAATAATATTCATATTATATATTCACAAGGTCAAATACACTTACCATGTTCACATTCATTCTTCCTTAACTTCATACATGACTTGCAACAAATATTAAGTAACTTACCTTATTTCAAGTAGGTAATAAAGTAATTCATACATGATCATTTTAGCTCATATTATACATTCGATTACAACTTATCGTTTCCCGATGAACCATTCGGAATTGGGTAAGACACTCAAATAATCACATATATCATACAATTGCAACGTCCCAGACGTCGTCTTACATGTAATCAAATATCGATGCCACTGTCCCAGATAGGGTCTTACTCGCACACATATATCAGAGTCACATATCAATGCCAACGTATAAAACGTGGTCTTACTCGCACATATATATCGATGCCATGGTCTTACTCGCACATCACATATCGGAATCCTATGTGATGACATATGTATCCTAGCTATTCCTAAGGTTCATACGGGGCTTTCAGACGTCGTAACTCGGTCGAAACAAATTCGTAAACATAGTTGCCAAGCTTATAAACATTAGACTATTACATATATATATATTCACATATTCCGTTTCAGCATATATAATTTTCATTTAATTAAAATTAACAACGTCTATTTGCTTATAAACTTACCTCGGACGATGTAAAACGAAATGGGACGACTAGTTGACAACTTTAGTTTTCCCTGATCCAAATCCGATTTCTTTGGTTCTTAATCTAAACATATTCAAATTAAACTCATTCAAACATATTTTCATTCAATTTAGTCCTAAAACACATAAATGGGTAAATTACCATTTTACCCCTGACCTTTTACACTTTTTACAATTTAGTCCCTATTACACAAAACTCAAAATATGCAAAATTTCAATATACCCGTGTTAGGATGAATGTTCATAGTGTTTGTATAAGTCCGTATATTTCATTTATTTCACATTTTAGTCCCACAAATTATTATTTTTGCAATTTAGTCCTAATTACTCAAAATCATCAAAAACTCCAATACAAAACATGTTAACCCAAAATATATCTTTCATATTTCATCATCAAACAACATGTTAACCTCATACTCAACTAGCAAAAGTCCCATTTCATGGTACGAGAAGGTATCGTTCTAGGGCATCGGATAACGAGACATGGACTTGATGTAGATAAAGCAAAGGTAGATGTCATCAAGAAACTTCCACCCCTAACATCTGTAAAGGGTGTTAGAAGCTTTTTGGGCCACACCAATTTCTATGAAAGATTTATCAAGGACTTTTCCAAAATTGCTAAACCCTTATGCAAATTATTGGAGAAGGAAATGACGTTCAAATTTGATGAGGAATGCTTAAGAGCTTTTAAAGATTTGAAGAGTTGATTAGTTTCGACACCCATAATCGTAACATCAGACTGGGATTTTCCATTTGAACTAATGTGTGACGTAAGTGACTTCGCGATAGGAGCCTTCATGGGCCAGCGAAGAAACAAAGTTTTTCATCTCATTTACTACACAAGTTAGACTCTAATAGGAGCTCAATTGAATTATACAGTAGCAGATAAAGAGTTACTTGCTATTGTCTTTTCATTTGATAAGTTTTAATCTTATCTTGTAGGTACCAAAATGACTGTTTATACGGATCATTTGGTAATTAAGTATTTACTTGTCAAGAAAGACGCTAAGCCGAGACTGGTCCGATGAGTACTTCTACTTCAAGATTTCGATCTAGAAATATAAGATTGAAAGGGAGTAGAAAACCAAGTAGCAGACCACTTGTCCAAATTGGAGTTGCAAGAAGGGAATTCTCCACTTATACCCATTCAGGAGCCATTTCCAGATGAATACATACTGAAGGTAAATCATGTCCATAATACCCCTTGGTTTACTTATATTGCTAACTATTTAGCTTATGGTTTGATACCGATTGATAAGATGTATCATCAAAAGAAAAAGTTTCTTCACGATGTGAAGTACTTCTTCTAGGAAGAACCATACTTGTTTACAAAGTGTGCAGATAAAATGATCAGGAGATGCGTGGCAAAAAATGAAGTACATAAGATTCTATATCATTGTCACTCAGCTCCAAGTAGGGGACACCTTAGAGGTACACGAACTGTGGCCAAGGTATTACAAGGCAGATTCTTTTGGCCAACGCTATTTAAAGACACGTATGCTTACGTAAAGAGCTGTGATCGATGCCAAAGGGTTGGAAATGTCACCAACAGAAATGAGATGCCCTGAACAAACATCATTGAGGTAGAATTATTCGATGTTTGGGGTATTGACTTTCTCGGTCCTTTCCCTCCATCTTTTGGTCACAAGTACATATTGGTAGCAGTAGACTACGTGTCAAAATGGGTTGAGGCCAACGCATATCCGACGAATGATGCTGAAGTTATTATGAAGTTTTTGTAGAAACATGCGTTCACAAGTTTTGGAACCTCAAAAGCTATCATCGGTGATTAATTATCCCATTTTGTGAACAAATTGTTGAAATGGTTACTTGATAAACATAGAGTGAAGCACAAGGTTGCCACAGCTTACCATCTGCAGACGAATGAGCAAGATGTAACATCCCGATTCTGGGCCTAGTCGGAATAGTAGTTTCGGGACCACAAATCCAATGTAAGAAAGTTTATTTTTATTATATTTTTATGGTCTAAAATTTCACGGGATGATTTATTGAAAATTTCGTTCGAAAATTCTGACGTTTGGGCACTCAATTAAGTCAAAATGACTAAATCGTAAAAAGTGCAAAAGTTGAATTCTACATGCTAGAGGTGTCCAATTGTTATGAAATTTTAAATTGGAGGTCCTCATATGGTAATTAGACCATTGGTTAAATTGGTGGACAAAAATGGACATGGTTAGGCATGTTTCCAAAGTTTTTCATTAAGGGCATTTTGGTCAATTAGTTATTAAAATGAATTAAAAACAAAATTAAAAGCCAAATTTTGTCCATCTTCAACCTCTTGGCCGAAACTTGCCTGGAAAAACCATAGATAGGGTTTTTCAAGCTTCCAAGCTCGATTGTAAGTCTGTTCTAGCCTTATTTTTAATGATTTTTACGTTTTTGCAATCCCCGTAACAAGATCTATCTATTTCTACCATTAATTTGAGCTAGGGTTCATGTTTAAAAATTTAACCATGTGTGACATGCATGCATTTTGATGTCTAATGGTAGAAAATGAGAGTTGGGTGTTAAATAAACGACTTTTATTAAGCGATTTTCGATAAAAACGTCCGAAATGACCATTTTGTAAAAGTTGTAAAAATGGTATAAAATGGTGTTTTGATGAGAATTGTAGTTTTCCATAGTTATGAAGATGGTTCGGCTAGGCCTATAGAGTGAGAAAATTGAAGCCTAGGGGAAAAAGTGTAATTTCAACAAAGTTGAGGGGTAAAAATGTAATTTTGAAAAAAATATGATTTTTGGATCTCATTAAATAATGTGACTAATAATTAGACTAAATGTGATATTATAGATCAAGGAAAACGAGGATTGGACCTAGATCGGGTGAAAAATGGAAAATCGACGGTTAGGTTCCTTTTTGTTATTTTGGTACCGAGGTAAGTTCGTGTGTCAATAATATTGCAATGCTCTGTTTAAATTGAAAATTCTATATTATTATTACACAAATGGCATGATTTAATATATTGAAAAGTGATGAAAGAATGGTATATAAAAATTTGTAAGAACAATGATATATGACTAGTAGCACATGAAATGTTGGATGGTTCAATCATTGATGGCTTGCTTTATAATAGCTAAATATATTGAGAATTTGATATAACATGATGTTTTATTAAGTTTGATAACTTGTAAAAGAGTGAAAAGGAAGTTAAGTCCATTTGCAAGTAAATATAATGTGTGAGGTATGTTAATTGCTTAAATGATGATTATATAATAAATGTATGCTCTTGATAAGAATATGATTCGAATGCTCAATGTATGAAAATTTATGAAACATTGACATGATTGATAATAAGAGGAAGAAAAATCTTGGTTTAATTAAATAGGATATTCGATGGATTCTTGAAAAGGAATTGATGGTAAAAAGGATCTAGCCCGGACGGGTGATCCAATCCCTATATTGTGATAACCCGAATTAGGGCCTAATTAGAATAGTGGTTTCGGGACCACAAAATTCGAGATAGAAATAATTATTTTATGATTATTTTGAGGTCTATGATATGATTTCATGATTGTGTAAAAATTTTGTGAAGAAATTTTATATATAAAGTGCTTAATTTGAAGTTAGGGTCTAAATTGAATAAGTTGCAAAACTTGCATTCTAGAAGTTTCTCGTATGAAATTGCTTTGAAATATTAATTAGGAAGTCTTAAATAGCAATTTGACTAATTTCTAAGTTTATGGACAAAAATTGGATATGGATGGAATTTTTGAAAGTTTAGTAAGGAAGGGCATTTTGGTCATTTGGATATTAAATGAAATAAAATGGGAAAAATAACACAAAAATGATCATCTTCTCCATAAGTTGCTACTGAATTTTTCTCTCCACCATAGCTAGGGTTTCAACACTTTTAAGCCTTGATTGTAAGTGATTTCTATGCCCCTTTTTAATGTTCTTTACATTTTTGAAATCCTCGTAGCTCAGTTTACCTATTTCTACCAATATTTTGAGCTAGGGTTTATATTTAAAATTTTACCCATGGATGATATGTATGAATTTTGATGTTTTATGGTAGAATATGAAGTTTGAGAATGTGTTAAACAACTTTTGTTAAGTGTTTTTTTGTAAAAACGAGTAAAATGACATAATCGGTAAAAATACCTAATATTCATAAGTACATGTTAGAGTGTGAATTTGATGTTGCTATAAAAGGGAAAATTGATTGGCATCTCATAAAACATAAGAAAATAGGATGATATTTAATTTACGAGCCTTGGGGAAAAAGTATAAATATGTGAAAGTTTAGGGGCAAAATAGTAATTTTGCCAAAGTTCATACTAGGGGCTGTTTTGATGAATGTGTGTATTAAATAAATTAATTTGGTATTATAGATCAAGAGAAAATAGATTCGAGTCGAGATCGGGGGAAAAATAAGGTTTACGAGGAATAGGCTCGACTATTCTCATTTTGTATTGAGGTAAGTTCATATGTAAATATTGTAATATAATCGTTATTTTAAATAATTTAATGCTATTTATATGATATTATGATTGTTATCATGCAATTCTATGCTTTGTGGTCATTGTTGGACAACAGGCAAAAATTTTGTGAATTATGTGAAAAATGTGGAAGACTACTGAAGTATCTTCATTGGTATTCCAAGGAGAATGGTAAAGGAGTACGAATGAGGAAAGTCCCGTTGAACCTTAGGAATAGATTAGGATATTTGGGCATCCAAGCTCGTTGAGTTGAATCCAAGTTCACTTATGGATGCGAACTTCCGAACTCGTTGAGTTGAGTCCGAGTTCACTTATGGATGCGAACATCCGAACTCGTTGAGTTGAGCCCGAGTTCGTGAGATGTAACTAGGCATCCAAACTCGTTGAGTTGAGTCCGAGTTCACTTATGGATGCGATCCCCCGAGCTCTTTGAGTTGAGTTTGAGCTCGCTTATGGGCGGGTTACATGGTAGCTTGGCTACATATGTGGCACTTATGTGCAAACTTTCCAAGTATCCGAGTTATATTCCGATGTGTTCAACTGGTAAAATTCTAGTGAAATGGAAGAATACTCAAGATGCAAGTTGAAGTATTGGTAAGTGTTGTGGAATGGGCACTTTGGACAGGTATGTACTTAACCCTCGGGTTGACACTTGATATGACAACAATAATATGGCAAGATGATGAATGATGAATAGAAATGTGATACATGTTTTGGTGATATTATGCTAACGTTGGTTGGTATAATTGCTTTGTTAAGCTATTTGTTATTTGCATGTGGACTTACTTAGCATCTATGCTTACTCCGTCCTTTTCATTCTTTGTAGTTTTGACAAGTCAATTTGGAGATCGGGACGGTCGGAGGCACGCTCACACTATCACTAGACAATCATGGTATAATGACTTGAAATTTTTGGAAATATGGCATGTATAGCATTCCAATCATTTTGTGTGTATAATCTTACGATATGGTCCATGGATGGAATGGAAATGTTTGAGAATGATTAGCTAGTGGAATGGCTAATCAAGTTTATATATGATAACATGTATGCTTTATGTCTTAACTAAACAATGAAAATCCTTGGAAAGGTAAAATTGGCCACAAAGCAAAATCAGACAACAGTAGTGACGTGAATTTGAAAAATCACTAAAAATAGTAAAAATGGAATTAAATGATGAATAAGTTATGGAATCTAAGCTTGATGAGTGTATTTTAATATGGAAGAAACAAAACAGGTAAATGATTATATTTTATGAGATATTTAAGTTTTGGTGAAATAGGGTCAGAGAGATCTCTGAATTCCCTGTTTTGACTTTAAAAATTCACCATAAATTGTAAAAAAAAAATTAGGAGTTGTACCTTACATGTACAAAATCCTTATTAAGTCTAGTTTTATGAGAAACAAACTACATAGTCACTGAAACTCTATACATGGCGATATCTGATTCGTAATACACAGGGTTCAGAGTAGCCAAACCCTAAAACAGGGGAAACTTTAACTAATAAACTGTAATAATTGGACCCACCAAAACTTCTAGAAAAATATTTGTAAGTAGATATATGAGTATAGTTTCAGGAAAAATTTACGGAATTGGATTTCTAGTTTCGTAACTCGAGATATAGATTTTTTATCGACTGTGACGCAGTTAGCCAACTTGTCTGGATATTCTAAAATAAATTGTTTGAGCTGTTTAATTAATGAATTAAGTCCGTTAACACCTTGTGCTCGAATCTGGCGACGGTCTCGGGTATGGGGGTGTTACATAAATAGCCCTCCCAAAGAATATGTGTAAACAGATTTAGCCTAGACGGGTAATCCGAATTAGGTTCTGAATTTAGCCTGGACTGGTAATTCAGATTCGAGCTCATTGGAGTATATGTCATTGTAGGGGATTTAGCCTGGACTAGTAATCCCGCTGTAAGAAAGGAGGTTCGCTGGAGTGTGCTTTTTAGAAAGGGAAAATACGAATTGGTGGACATGAACTTGTAAAGTGATCTAGCCTCCCGAAGAATATGTGTGCTGAAATGGATTTAGCCCGGACGGGTAATTCGATTAGGATCTGAATTTAGCCTGGACTGGTAATTAAAATCCGAACTCATAAGGGTAATTTTCACTACGGGGGATTTAGTTTGGACTGGTAATCCCGACATTACCATATGAGTTTATACTACGGGGGATTTAGCCTGGACTAGTAATCCCGCCGTAAAAGCGAGGTTCACGGGAGTGCATACTTGAAATTATCACTTGTATGAATTGATGGTGAATGGGATATCCATCGAGATTCCAAGAAATTCAACGAGATTAATATGAGAAATGAAATAAAAAGGTTCTTTCCATGATAAACTCATTTATGTTATATGATACTGTTATGATGCATATGAATTGTCACGTTTGAACGAGTGTTGTGCTAAATGATAGCACAGGTAAATACTCGAAACCCATGGACTTGTGATAAGAATGAAAATGAATGAGTGACACTTATGAGAGTAATTTCATGAAAATCTTGTGATGGTATCATTATATTGTACTAAAACAGTTTGGACAGTAGTAGTAGTCCTACTTTGAAAATCCACAAAAACTTTTGGAAGTCGAATTAAAGGCTGAATAACATATGGAATTAAATCTTATCGAGTGTAGTTTTCTATAAAGAAAATGGTGTAAGTAAAGGAATCTCCTATTATGATATATTTGAATGTTTGTGAAACAAGGTCATAGTGATCTCAGACTCCCCTGTCTTAACTTTGGAAAATCATTAAAAATTGTATGAAAATAATCATGGGTTATAAATTACATGATTAAAATTCTCAATGAGTTTATTTTTAGAGGAAATAGACAGAAGCATCATCTGAGTCCCGTACTATGAGATAAATAAATTTTAGTAAAGAAAGATCGAAGCTATCAAACAGCAAAATAGTGGAGACTTTGAATAATAAACTGTATTTATTGGATAGACCAGAAATTCTAAAAATTTTATGGAAAAAAGATATTTGAGTCTAGTTTCTGGAAAATTAGTGGTTCTCAATTTGGAGTCTCATAGCTCCGGATATAAATAATTTAGTGACCGTGACTCGAGAAAACAACTTAACTGGACTTTGAATAAATAAAGAGGAATTGAAAAATAACATGTTAATACTTTGCTTATTATTTTTCATGCAAGCTTACATAGCGTAAAGCTTAATCCCTCATTTCCATTTCTTTTGGTGTTGTCAGGTCGGCTCGAGGTTGGAGATCATCAGAGGCAGCATCACACTATAAAGCCAATACCTTTGGAGTATTGACACAAATGTTAGAAATATCAAGTGAGTGGCATGTATAGGGACCTAGTTCTATGACATGTGTTATTATGACTTGGCCAAAGTATTGGCCTATTTTGAGCTATTGCATATGGCCATGAGATGTGGCTCATATTGATTATGGCTTGTAAGTATAGCTAGTCAAGTTATGATTTATTGCTTACGATATGAAGATATGATTATGTTTGTTTGTCATGTATGGTTGGCAATCTGTCATGTATGTTGAATGTGTGTTTTATGACCATGAATTGAATGCGTAATATGGAGATAAACTAATATTGCTTTGAACATGGAAGTTTGATGATAAGTTGAAATAAATTGGCACAAAGGTAACTATGGAATGACTAGTCTTGGTTTAATGTGAGAATGTGTAACACATGCATGTTGATAGGTAAATGATATGTTTGTATCATAATTGAGGATGTTGAATGCCATTAGATCCATGTATATGTGTGTGCATGTAAGGGTGACAAAAAGGCTTGGAAAATAGCTTAAGAGTTAACTACATGGGATGAGACATGGCCGTGTGTCTCATCCATATGAGGGACACGGCCTGGTGACACAGGCGTGTGGCTTGGCCATGTGGTTCAATTTATCTGCTGACGTCATAAACAAAGAGTTACACGGGAGTGTTGATGGCACATGAGCGTGCCCCTATGTCCATACGGGCGTGTGACCCTGTTTCATGGGAAAATTTTTTAAGTTTTTCCCAAAGCTTTCCAATGTTCTCGGTTTAGTCCCGAACCCTTTGTAAAGTATGTTTTGGGCTTCGTAAACCCAAATAAGGGACTATGTGCATGTGATTGAATGTTTTAAAATATGAATAAAATTTTATGGCCTGGTTTGCATGATTGTTTGTGTTTAAGTCCGGTAATGCCTCGTACCCTATCTCGGTGTAGGACACGGGTAAGGGGTGTTACACGAGCTGAACTAGCAAACAAAGAGATCAAAGGCATACTCGAGGAGGTAGTTTGCCTGAACCGACGAGATTGGTCCAAAATATTAGATGATGCTTTATGGGCCTACAGGATAGCATACAAGACACCTTTAGGGATGTCAGTCTATGGATTGGTCTTTGGGAAAGCTTATCATCTGCCCTTGGAGTTAGAACACAAAGCTTACTGGGTTCTCTAGCAACTCGAGTTGGATATAAGCTTGCTAAACGGATGCTCCAACTCAATGAGTTAGAAGAGTTCCTAATTTTCTCATATGAGGATGTTAAATTACTCAAGGAAAGACTTAAGACATGGCATGACAAGCACATTCGGGTTCGAGAATTTGAAGTAGTCCGTACGTCTTGTTATTCAATTCTAGATTAAGGTTCTTTCCAGGTAAGTCAAAATCATGTTGGTCTGGTCCATTTACAATTCATCAAGTTATCCATATTGAGTTGTCGAACTTCAAAGTAAGAATGGTAATTTTCGAGTCAATGCTCAGCGCTTAAAACATTACCTGGGAGATAAAATTGAACGGGATCAAATCTAGTTCATTTTATCAGATATTTAATTTTTCTTGTTTTCCTTTTTAAATAAATGATTTAGGGTATATTTTTGGGATTAATATGTTTAAATAAATTATGTCTAGGAGACTGGAACTTAAGCGGGACCACTTGTGACCCCTCCAGTCTTTCCTGGGGATTGATTGTAACATAATATTTCGAGAAATTATTCCAAAAATGGAAAAATAAATTTTTAGTTTTTCAAATAAAAAGGTCAATTTTGATGCAAGTTTAATTGCAACTCAATTTCAAATTTTCTTTAAGTCTAGGTACTTAATTGAACTATTTTCAAAATTTGGTTGCTCTTTTTTGTAAATATTAACAAGTTAGATGTCTCTTTTTGTGAATATTTTCAAAGGCATCTAGAATAAATATTTTTAATTTAATTTAATAAATAAGATGATAATAACAAGTATATAATTATTTTTATTATAATATATATTAAATATTATCAACTTTGCATAGAGTTAGGATTAGTTTAAATTTGATCATATTTTATAGTTTTTCAATAAATTAATAGTAAATAATAATTTAATATGCGTTATATTAATTATTAATTGTTGTTAACTCTATGTAGAATTAGAACTTAGAATATTTTAATTATTAAATTGTTCTAAGAATTCTAGTTAAACTCCAACCTTTTCCTTATAAATTCCACCAACCTTCTCCATTATTCAACACTCATCAAACCAACATTCATTCACCCATTCAACCATCAATCCTAGCATCCAAAAACCACCAGCAATAGCACTGCCCAGGAGCCCCAAAGCACACCAGTTGCTGCTTCCAGTTCCAGCCCGTACGTGCGAACAGCCCAAGAGCCTGCTCCTTGTCGCTACACTTGCCCACACGTCCAGTTCCAGTAGCCTCTGCACTAGCTCGCTTGCCTGGCAGCTCACCAGGCCTGCTTTACGCACCTGCCTACTGGCCACTCTCCTGTATTCGCGTGCCACCCGCCTTGCCCAGCTACTCATGCAAGGATCCACAAATTATTGCTACCTCTATGATTCCAAGCCACACTTAGCGCACCACTGCTCCCTTACGTGCTGCTGCTGCTTTGCTACTCACACCAACACCCTTGCCTATCGCACTATACCATCGAGGCACCTTACAACCATCTCTAAACCAACCTCCTTTGCTTTAGATTTATTTTCTTTGAGTTCTTGATTTTTATACAAATGTGGTAAGACAAATTTTTCTCCTAAATTTCAATTTTATTTAATTATTTAAATTTTTTAATTTATTGAATTATTAATATTTTATAGTAATTAATTTTTTTTGGAAAATATTTGTTTCCATCTTATGTTCAAGTTAATCATGCCTCGCAAGAGAACTCGTGCCTCTGTCCAAATTGACGAATCACAAAAAAAAAATTCCACAGTGAAGAAGCCAAAGCGAGGTACAAAAGCATTTTCAAGAATCAGTAGATGCACCTAGAAAAAGGCTTTACGCTAAAAGAAAGCAACTATATTGATTTTATGGCGCAGATTCGACAAATTACTGAAGCTCTCAATTGGGAATTATTTTGTGAGAAAAGACCTTGTGCAGATGAGGAGTTAGTTCATGAATTTTACGTGAAGTTTCTATTCGAGGAATCAAGGTACCAATAACATCAAATGCTATTAATGAATTCTTTGAAATACCTAATTTTGAAGGCAACGAATACTCTTCCTTGATGAGAAATATTGAGTCTGAAAATCTGCAAGAAATTCTCAAGGAACTTACAGTTCCGAGTTCTAAGTGGATCGTGTCAAAGCAAGAAATTTGACACCACTAGCGAAGGTATGGTTCTATTTCCTTTGATTCAGTCTTATGCTTATTTCACATGGGACTACAATTCTAGTAGAGTGAATGGTCTTATTATACTCAATTTTAATTGGAAAAACCATTGATGTGGGAAAAATCATCCTAAGAGAAATGCGGAATTATGCCGCTAGATGTTCTGGCCCAGCTTACTTTCCCTTTACGATAACAATTTTGTGCTTGAAAGCTAAAATTCTTGCAAATGTAAAAAAGAGAGGTTATAGCCAGGGCACAATCACAGATTGGGACCTCTACCAAATAGCCAAAGACTCTTGTTCTACAACAACGAGTTGAAGAAAGTGTAACTCCCCAAACTCAACCCGGACGTTATGGCCTAATCTGGCACGTCACATTGAAGTGTTTTAGCGAAAACCTTGTTTTCATTGAAAACCCTTCTTAAAATGAGAAACCTTAATTAACTTATAAAAACTCTCTTTCAATCGCGAAAGCTTGTTCAAAACATATGATTTAGGAAACCCATTTTCACCTTCTCATAATTACAACGCATAAAGATAACAATCCAAATAATAATAAAAGGGAAGGCCTTATTACATTCCAGTCTGAAATTACTTAATAAGCCAGAAACTATATGCTTTCTTTAAAAAAAACAAGTCCAAGTCGTCTTGCTAGCTGGCCATCTCCGAGTCCCTCCAAACATCGAACCTTCTACTAAGCATCACCTGAGAAAAATAAAAGAGGGAGTGAGTTTTCGAAAGCTCAGTGTGTACGACCCTCGACGAGTAATAAGCATTCATCAATCCATAAAATCATACATGCAATGCAATGCAGTACAACCCACCCCAATAATCCAACCAGTACACATCAACTTCGTCCCCCGATACACATCATGTGGGGATATAAATATCGACCCACCCATCTGATACACATCAATTGTAGCCCGATTGTGAAACTACCTTCATTGCAGCAAGCTACCGATCACATATTGGGCTTAATAGCTGTCGGTGGATCCACGGTTGTCAAGCAAACCATACGATCCTCATATACTTCCTTCGTTCCATAATTCCCAACCGATATGCTACCTAAACAGAATATCGTATGCATGCAGCAAATATACATGAACATACATAAGTCTTGCATTCCACACATAGGGGTATTTTAGTCATTTTCACCCTTAGGGGCATTTCGGTAATTTCTCTTGTTATGGGTTTGTTACTTACTTTGGCCCGTTAGCAAGTCCCCGTTGGCTAAAGTGAACAGATACTATGCACCAAGTAGGATTCCAGAGAAGAGCAGGTGAGTCGTTAAGACCGCTTAAGTACCAAGCTCTCCCTAGACCCAATCCTAGACATGCATATACCCATTACCACACCTTAACCTTATGACTCGTCCATGGTCGCAATTAATTAATTAAGTTTTATTTCTGTTAAATACTTATCAGATACCAGGCCCAAACCCCTTACAAAGCCCAAACAAGTGATGAACTTTGCTGACGATCCCTGAGCTTGTAACGTGAATCCAAAATCTATAAAACAAAGTAAACATGTGCACACAGAGTAAGCTATCATAGCTTAGTAAGTCATAAGCAAATAACAACTCAATTATATAGTCAACTCATTAAATTTGAACTAAACCAATTTACTAAATTAATGTCCTAATTAATCTCAACTTATACATTCCATAAATTACACATTTTTAACATAACTATTACTTTGGCCGAATATTTATAAGATTAAATTCTACAAATTTTCATTCAACTTTTAAAGCCAAATATCATTGCACATTCAAATATACTTCCACTCATTTATACAGGGTTACAAAGCAAGATTTAACTTCATGTACATACCTCACTTATTTGGCCAAATACACAAGATAATATACAACATCACATATGTATATTTCCTATATGTCGAATATACATGATAACACATATGCACATAGTGAAGAATCATTTCATTGATATTCAAATTATTTAATCATAAGGCTGAATACACATACTAACCTCACATATGTTTTTCATTTCTATCATACATGATTTAACACAAATATTCAAAGTACTTACTTACCTTATCTCACATAGGTACAAGTTAATTCATACCTGGACATTTAGTTCGTTTTACTTACTCAAACATAGCTTATCCCTGCCTGATGAACCATTCATAATTGGATAGGACACTCGGATAATCACATATATCGTACAATGCCAAAGTCCTAGACGTGGTCTTACATGTAATCACATATCGATGCCATTGTCGCAGACAGGGTCTTTCTCGCACAAATATATCGGAGTCACATATCGATGCCATGGTCTTACTTGCGCACATATATAGGAATCCTATGTCATGATATATGTATCCTAACTATTCCTAAGGTTCATACGGGGCTTTCGGACATCGTAACTCGGTTGAAACGAATTCAGAAATATAGTAACCAAACTTGTTCATATTCGGCTATAGCATAAATAAATCCATGTATTTCATTTCAGTATGTATACTTAGCATTTATTTTCTATTAAGTACGTCTATTTGCTTATAGACTTACCTCGGACGATGTAAAACAGAATAGGACAACTAGTCGACAACTTTCGTTTCCCCCAATCCAAATCCAATTTCTTTGGTTCTTGATCTAAACATATTTAAATTAAGCTCACTCAAACATATTTTCATTCATTTTAGTCAAAAAACACATAAATGGGCAAATTACCATTTTGCCTTGACATTTACACTTTTTACAATTGAATCCCTATTGCACAAAACACAAAATATACAAAATTTTAATATACCTATGTTGGGCTGAATTTTACCCATACTCATACAAGTCCATATATTTCATTTATTTCACATTTTAGTCCCTCAAATTATTATTTTTTCAATTTAGTCCTAATTACTCAAAATCATCAAAAACTCCAACACAAAACATGTTAATCTAATACATATCTTTCATATTTCATCATCAAACAACAAAAATCACAAGCTCGCAACAATGGTATAACTCAAAATATTCACCAAAATAAAAAATTTAAGCATGGGTTTTGTAGTACTCGAGGCAACGATCTCAAAACGTAAAAATTATCAAAAACCGAACTAAACTCATACCTTGATTGAGCTTTAAAGATGGATGAACCCTAGCTTTGTTATTTCTTTCTCTTTTTGTTATGTTTCGGCAATTAGAAAATAAAATGATGAACATGGCTTGATTTATGTTTTATTATATCTTATATTAACATGTTACTTATTTATCATTATAACCTTAATGAAATAATATAAAAATCATATAATATATGTCTATTACCGTCCAACCAATATGCTAGAAATCCAATAACATTTCGGCCCTTATGATTTAAACTACCAAATTTTTAATTTACGCGATTAAGTCCTTTTATTAAATCGGATACCTAAACGAAAAAATTAAATCACAAAAATTTCACAGATATAAATTCACACAAAATAAACACATAAAATAAATTTTAAATATTTTTTTGACTCGAATTTGTGGTCCCGAAACTGATGTTCCAATTAGGGTCTAAATCGGGCTGTTACATTGGCTTCTTATTTTGGCTATTTTTAGCAGTCTTCTAAACCTATAAATACCCCCCTTGGCTGCTCACTTCAAATACATCTCAAACTCATTCATTTCTTCACTTCTCTCTCACTTTTCTCTCTTCATTCCCTTCCATTGTTCTTCATTTTCTTCCCCTGTTCCTTTGTTGATTTCACATCTTGAGAAAGTGTCCTTCAACCACCATTTGGAGCAGTATTCAAGTGTTTGTGGAAGCCTCGGTTCAACAAGAACAAGAGGAGAAGCAAGAGCAGAGCAAACTAGTCAAGCCTCGGAGAAACACCGGATTTGATTCTTATTCCCTATCCTTTTAATTTTTTTGTTGTTATGATGAACATGTCTATGAAAATTTGTGCTGTTGATATGTTGAATTTAATTAATATGGCTTAAAGTTAATTCATGTTAGGTTGATTGCATTTTGTCTACTTAATTTATTAAAATTGTGTTTGTGTTGTTATAGGCCTCGGCAAGATGTTTGATTAAGTAAAACCATGACTAAGTTATTCTTGCATTACAATTGTAAGGTAACTAATGAATTAATTATTTAAACGGATTGAAATTGTAATTAATTGACACGTTACTTAATCAGTGCATGTTTAATCATCTAAGGTAGCTGAGGGTTAAATTAGCAACAGTACCTAACGATACATTAGTCTTGCATAACTTGCAAGATTATTTGGATTAAACTATTTCAAGATAAAAATACATTGTTACCTCACATAATCTTTTATATGCTTATGAGATTGAATTAATTGTTTGAATTGGCATAGAGATATGTATAAGAGATTATTTTAATTTCATAAGTATGTATGTTTGTTAACACATTTGCTTATTATAATTTGTTTAATCGGTTGAATTGACATAGAGATATAGTCAAGAGATAAATGGATTTTGGTAGACGAGTATGTTCGTAAGTTAGCAAATTATTGAGTTTCCGTGAATTTATTTGTAACAACATAAACATGATTTTAATAATTCTAAGCTAAGAAATGTAATTAATCTAACACAATTATGTCATCTTGATTAAAATCATCTTTTCAAATTGTCTATTTGAACTTTTATTTTATTTCTATTTATTTAACTTAGTTAAAATCCTAGTTTTTAATCACCTCTTCAAATCAAAATATTTTTTTTCATCAAAGTGTTTTTAAATTTCATTCATAAATAATTCTTTTCACAATGTACCGATAACTCGACATTTACTTGTCACTTTATTACTTGCTGTGATTGTGTACACTTGCACATTTCCGTTGTTGCAATAGTTTACTGAAATTATTAATATATAAACAGTTATAATAATTTCGGTCAAAATATTAAAGGACATGGAAATTGATATTCTTTTGGAAAGAATATAAATTTTTTTTAACTTTCCATTCGTTTCTCTAAAAACAATAGAATAATCTTGTTTCTTTTTGATATGTGATATCAAAGAAAAAGAAAAGCAATATGAATCCCTGATTATGTTAAGGTTACTAGGAAAAAACAAAACAAAAGGTCTAACAACTATTTTTGAAAACTCTCTCTGAAGAAGTTCAAGAGAGTTTTGTCGTTCGTTCTTTGACTAGGTGGATTATGTAGAGGCTAAGACATTATTGTTCCAGCTTAGGATCAGCATCGTTTAAAGGGATCCTAATGTGATCAAGGAATCAAGCCAAGCGTCTAATTTTGAAGAACTCTTGAAGGATGAGAATTAGCTGAATACTAAAGATCCACTTGTACATGGAGAGCTTAAGGTATTACAAGATCATTTACAATTACCAATTGGTCCTGTTACAAGGGCCTGAGCTAAATGTACAAAGAAGCCCTTATTGGTTTAATGTGTGGGCTTTGGAGCCAAGGCCAAGATAGTCATATTCAAGATGGGATGAACCCAAGTTGAAAACTTATTTAAGTGATGGATGAACATCCAAGTGGGCCTAGATTGCCCATTCGGGCACTTTGAAATAGTTAGAATAAATTCCATCTTTTACTTTTATAAACTTTGCATTTCATTTTGTCCACAACTTATCTAGTCTATACTTGTTTGCTTAAGTATATGAGTGAGAAATTTATACTTTAGTCGTGTGTCTTCTTTTATCACAAGGTTGTGATTTGTTTTAATCATGCTTGTAAGATTTATTTATGTTCAAATCTCATATGTGTGTTTATTAGCTTTTTTGTGTGACCAAGTTTTAGTTTGACTATGCCTTTGTTTTGATATGAACTAATTGTAACAGCCTAATTTTGGACCTAGTCGGAACAATAGTTTCGGGACCACAAATTCGATTAGAAAAAAATTATTTTTATTATATTTTTATGGTCTACGATTTCACAGAATAATTTCGTGAAAATTTTGTTCGAAAATTTTGACGTTTGGGCACTCAATTAGTCAAAAGGACTAAATCGTAAAAAGTGAATGTGACAGCCCTAAATTGACCCTAGTCGGAAAGCAGTTTCGGGACCGCTAAACCGAGTCACCAAAGTATTTGAATATGATATTTATTGTCTAAAATATGTGAATATGAATGTGTGAAAGTTTTAAGCTTCGATTTAGTCGATTGCATGTGAATTTAGTTAATAGGACTTATGTGTGATACTTTTGAAATGTGATAGGTTAATCTATAAGGACCTATTAATGCATGTTGTATAAATGATGGGTTTGCATGTCAAATTACCCAAGTTTTAGATAGTGGTCGGCCATGCAATGGGTTAAAACATATTATAAACATTTTGTGTTAATGTGTTGTGTAAAAAATAATAATAAAATAAAAAGGTTAGTAATAAAGTAATGAAAAGGGAGGGGTGATGAAAACAAAGTTGTTTCACCCATGCTCCTCCATTGCCGTGACTTGAGGAAGGAAGAAGAAGAGGATTCTCTTGCTTCATGTTCGGTTGGTTGATGTTTAGGAAGAGGTATGTTTGATGATTATTCCATAAAACTCATGCATACTTTTAGTTGTTAGTTTGAATTCTACCTAGCCCATGGTTTAAATTTTTGCTATTTGAGGGAGATGATACTTGGCCATGGAAGTTGCCTTCCTTAGTTGGTGTTTGATGTTGTGGTAGTGAGGCTTGAAGATGATTGAGTTTGAGTGCTTAACAAAAAGGATTGGATGTGAGGGTGTGTGAGAATTAGAAAAGGATGGGTCTTAGCAAATTCATGAAGTATTCAGCCATGGTACTAGAATGTTGTAATTGTGTTTAAACTTAGAATTTTGTAGTTGTATGGTTAGTATAGGTAGGGATGACCGAATATGAGAGCATGAATAGATGAAGAGTTTTGTAATTATCAAAAAATTGGTTAATTGATATGTGATAAATGTTAAGTGTTAAATGAAATAGGAATGATATCATGTTGGAATAGGTGTATTCGACCTTTGATTAGGTATGTAGATGATAGTGATAGATTGATGTTGCACATTCGGCTATAGGTAAGCATATTGATGATTCTATCTTGACTTAGATAACCAGCTAAAGGAGAATATTAGCTAATATGTTGAATTTGATTCATGATTTCATATATATGACTCTAATGTCTGATATATATATATGGGCTAAGTACCTTGAATTTCTCTCGATGTTCAAGATGATTAAATCAATTTATTTTTTAAATTAAGCTCAAGAGCAAAGGGGAACTAAATCCGATAAAGGGAAGGAAAAAGTAATTGAATAGCCGTTGGAGTCGTTCGACAACATCCGAGGTAAGTTTTCGAGTAATGGAACTTAGTTTATGATTTGTTTAAGTCGTGACATATAAGCATAACGAATAAACGGTGATATAATGATTCTATTTGAGTTATATATTGAGGTAATTAGTTCATACTTATGACGGGCAGCCGAATGCGTATAGAGATCATGTTATAAAGTAAATCGAAATCATGTTCTTTGTATGTGGCTATTGAGCCGAAAATGGTAATGGTTGATAAATGTCTTGTGTTTGAATTCTAGTATGAAAATGAAATATAGATGTGTTATGACTTATTGAAATATGTGCATGATTATTCGGATGATATCCGGGCTAAGTCCCGAAGGCATTTATGCTAGTGACTATATCCGGGCTAAGTCCCGAAAGCCTTTGTGCTAGTGACTATATCCGGGCTAAGTCCCGAAGGCATTTATGCTAGTGACTATATCCGGGCTAAGTCCCGAAGGCATTTGTGCCAGTGACTGTATCCGGGCTAAGACCCGAAGGCATTTGTGCGAGTTGCTATATCCGGCTAATTCCCGAAGGTCCTTGGGTTTGGAAATGAGTGATCTGGATGTAATAATTTCAATTAACACGCTCATAAAATCCAAACGATAAGGTATGTTTCGTATATGTATCGGAAAGGTTGATTCCTTTCAAATAGTATTCGCTCAATTGATTAACGAGCTTCCGGCCTCTAGTTAGGTTTGATTCCCTATGTATGAATATAGTGGTTGAAGCTTGAAGTAAGTATGATTTTGAGAATATGCATATATGCAATTATTCATTTAGTCATATGAACGCTATACTTTAGTCGTAAATAATTTCATTACTCAAAACTTACTAAGCATTAAATGCTTACTCCGTTTCTTTAATTCTCTCTTTTATAGATTTTGTTCGTCAGCTACCGGACTCGGGATTGTCAAAGTCGAAGTCATCCACACTATCTAAGACCTTTTGGTACTCTTTAGTTGAACTTTGATAGAGGCATGTATAGGACTGACCTTGTTGTTAATTAAGTACCTTTTGGTAATGTATATATTCAGTTGGCCATGCGAAAATGGCTTATATATTTTGAGCATAGCGTTATAATCATTGCGTATATATATGGCTATTGAGAGGTGTGGAATTGCTTGGCAATGATTAGCCATTGGAATGGTTAATCACGATCATATTTGGTGCTATGTATGTCAAATGGCTAGTTGAATCATGGAAACTATGAAATAGGTGAGATTTGCCCTAAATAGATGCTGCAGCAGCAGTGATGTGAGTTTGAAAAATCACTAAAAATAGTAAGAATGTAATTAAATAATGAATAAATTATGTAATCTAATCTTGATGAGTCTATTTTCATATGGAAGAAGCGAAACGACCATATGAGCCGTATTTTATGAGATGTTTAAGTTTTCGTGAAACAGGGCCAGAGCGATTACTGGATCCCCTGTTCTGACTTCGGAAATTCACCATAAATTAACCAGAGATAATTAGAAGTCATATCTTATATGTACAGATTCCTTTTTGAGTCTAGTTTCATTAGAAACAAACTACATATGTATTGAATCCCTGTACAGGGATATATCTACGTTGTAATGCATGAAGGTCAGAGTAGTCGAACCCTGAAATAGGGGAGACTTTAACTAATAAACTGTACTAATTGGCACGACAAAAAATTCTAGAAAATAATTTGTAGATGGATATATGAGTCTAGTTTCAGGAAAAAATTACAGAATCAGTTTTCGAGTTTTGGAACTCGAGATATGATTTTTGAGGTGACTGTGACGCAGTTAGCCAGCTTGTATGGAAATTTTAAAATGAACTGTGTATATAAATGAATTAAGTCCGTTAACACCTTGTGTTCGACTCCGGAAACGGTCTCGGATACGGGGCGTTACAGTGAAACTTGAGTTCTAAAAGTTAGAGGTGTCTAATTGCTATGAAATTTTAAATTGGAGGCCCTTCAATGGTAATTAGACCATTGGTTAATTTTTTGGAAAAAAATGAACATGAAATAGGTGAAATAGAATATTTTAAGTTAGGGGCATTTTGGTCATTTAGTAATTAAAATGAATTAAAAACAAATTGAAAAGCTAGTTTTTGTCCATCTTCAACCCCATGGCCAAATTTCACAAAGAGAAACCATAGCTAGGGTTTTTCAACCTTCCAAGCTCGATTGTAAGTCCGTTTTAGCCCCGTTTTTAATGATTTTCATGTTTTTAAAATCCTCGAAACAAGATCTATCTATTTCTACCACTAATTTGAGATATAGTTAAAGTCTAGGGTTTTGACCCATGATGAATATTTGTGTATTTTTGTGTTTAATGGTAGAAAATGCATGTTTATGGTTAGAGAAACGACTTTTACTAAGTGATTTTCGGTGAAAATGCCTAAAAGGACTAATTTGTAAAAGTTATAAAATATGCCATAAAAGTGTGATTTAATGAAAAATGTTGTAACACCCCGAACCCGAAACCGACACCGGAGTCGAACACGAGGTGTTAACTGACTTTAACCCCTTATAAAATTTATTTTCCAGACACTGTCCAATCTGTGTACTAGTCGTTTTAAAAATCATATCTTGAGTTTTGTAACTCGGAAATCAGTTTCGTAATTTTTCCCAGAAACTAGACTCATGTGCCCATCTATGTATTTTTTTTCTAGAATTTTTGGTCGGGCAAATTAGTACAGTTTATTAGTCAAAGTCTCCCAAGTTGCAGGGGTCGACTACACTGACCTTTTCCCATTACGACTTGGATATCTCCCTGCACGGGGCTTCAATACTGATGCCGTTTGTTTCTATGAAAACTAGACTCAGATAGGAATCTGTACATATATGGTACGACCCCTAGTTATCTCTGGTTAATTTATAATGAATTTCCAAAGTCGGAGCAGGGAATCCAGAAACCGTTCTGGCCCTGTCCCACAAAAATCTGATTATCTCTTAATATTCTGCCCATATAATCTTTTCGTTACTTCCTCATGAAAACAGACTCATCGAGCTTCGATTACATAATTTATTCATCAATTAATTCCACTCCTACTATTTTTAGTGATTTTTCAATCTCATGACACTGCTGCTGCCAGCATCTGTTACGAAAGTAACTAGGTCCATTTCATGCCTACCCTTGATCCAACTCAATCGAACATTCGTGCCATTTTCGCATGGCTTAAAGTTTACATGCCAAAGTTCAAACACAACGTTATAGCTTATACATGCCAAAATGTTCTTCTAAGCCAACTAAGGAGAAAGTACCAAACTTGCTATCCGGTGTGATGACTTCGATGACGGCCTGACCCCGCAAAAATAGATGAGTCCAAGCAACCTATAATGGGTGACAAGGAAACACCGAGTGAGTTTATAACTCAGTAAGTCATAAGCAATGCACTACCATCCATCAATAACATTATCACAAGAGGAAACAAAATGGAACGAGACAATTTACTCCATCCATACCGAACCATACCATAGTTCCTCCAACCTATCGATTCAATTTCATATCAATTCATGCATTCACATTCCATATACTCATCAATAGGACATTGAAGCATTTTCATAAATCAATTTATTTTCGTTACAATCAAACGACTAAACGGCCTTTCACCCATCCTACGATAAATTTTATGTACGTGACTTCAAGTATATTTGTAACATAGGTTCAAACTTACCGAGCTCAACACCAAGTATAAGCATAGCACCTATTAGCCATGTACTCAAGACACTTACCCGATCCGCTGTCCGCGATCGACTCAATAGTGTCGCACACGTAGTGTCCATAATGATTCACGAATGTATATTGAGTCCGCACACTCAGTGCTATATAATCAACTCGCACACTTAGTGCTACGTAATCAAATCGCACACTTAGTGCTACATAGTCAAACTCGCACACTTAGTGCCGCATGGTCAATTCGCACACTTAGTGCATCATATTCATTTCGCACACTTAGTGCAACATAGTCAAATCGCACACTTAGTGCTGTACAATTTAATCCCGCGCACTTAGCGCCAATCTCATGGTCATAAATGGTTATATCCGCATGTTTAGTGCCGAGATCAACAACTCAGTACATCTTACCTCTTTTCTTTTCATTCAACAATTTCATCATCACATACGTACATGCATATATATATGTATATTTATTCATTCCATTCAGCATCAATACATAAACATTATGACCATTTGAAATAATACCAACTACATGCTTAATGACTTACCTCGTGTTGGGTAAGATGGTTCCAACTCGGCTACTCGATGATCTTTTCTTTGCCTTTGCTCAATTCTCCTCCTTTAACTCCTTGAGCTTGATCAATAAATCAACTAGTTTAACCATCTTGCTAAACATTCATAATTCAATTACACATGCATATGTATGTTTGTATATTCGGCAACCATCCACACTAATTACCCATTTAGTCGATTACACACATAATTAAAGGTAACATCACGAATGGCATACTTATGTATATATATATGTATATATATACTTCGGAATGGGCATCACAATTAGATTTAACACCACCTTCATACTCAATTAGATGGCCGAATGCATGTGTATATGCACAATGTCAACTATAACATCATGTAAATCCACATATACTACATTTCTTATGTTCCACATCTTAATGCCCATTATACATAATCAAATTTAACATCATCTATATATTTACTCATATGGCCGAATATACATACCCCCATATAATATCATTTTCATTCCATTTAACACTTAATTCATCATAAATTTCCCCCTTTGCTCTCTTTTTTTTCTTCATGGCCGAATGCTCCTTCTACTCCTTTTACCTTCACAAAGCATGAATTTCATCATCCAACTTACAAGCTTACAATCTCATGAAGTTTAACCTCATGGTGCCTATCAAACTCTCACTCATTAGCTTCTATCATAAACCTCCAACAACACCCAATAAACATATACTTTGGGGGTCTATGGTAGAACCAAGAAAGGAACTCATAGATATCAAGATGTGAGCAACTACCATTATTCATCTAAGTTTAGCATGAAACACAATCATCACCCTTATTAATCTTTTATAGCCGAAAACCATACTCACCCCCAAAATCGAAATTTCAACATGGTTTACAAAAATCACTTGATAACTCACTCAATATCAACTAAAATTTCAAAAGCTAGTACAAACTTCCTTACCTTAATAGTGACCTAAGATGACCGATTGCTTCACTCCCTTCTTCTTCCTTTCAATTCGGCCAAGAAGAACAAAAGAACGCAACTTGTTTTTCTTTCTTCCTTAGAACATTCGGCCAAGGGGAAGTGAAGAAAGATGGACACCTTTTTTTTTCTTTGTTTTCTTTCTTACTCTCACGGCAATGGGGAGGGGAAGAAACAATTACACACATCCTTTCCTTTTTCCATTTCTTTATTCCCCATACTTCTTATTATATTTTATCCTACATACCTCACTAGGCCAACATGTTCCCAACATGTTTCCACCCATAGCATGGCCGGCCACTACTTATTAGGGGGAAATTTGACATGCAAGTCCCCCCCTTTTTTCCACATGCACTAATAGGTCCTTACGCATTGACCTATCACATTTTAAAATTTTCTCACATAAGTCCTATTGACTTAATTTACAAGCAATCGACTAAATCGAAGCTTGAAATTTTCACACATTCATAATTACATATTCTAGACAATAAATATCACATTCAAACATTTCGGTGACTCGGTTTAACGGTCCCGAAACCACTTCCCGACTAGGGTAGATTTTGGGCTGTCACAACTCTCCCCCACTTAAGAAATTTTCATCCCCGAAAATCTTACCGGTAAATAGGTTTGGATATCGTTCTTTCATCGAGCTCTCGGGTTCCCAGGTTGCTTCCTCGATCCCGTGTTTGAGCCATAACACCTTTACTAACGGAACCCTTTTGTTTCGCAACCCCTTCACTTCACGAGCTAGGATACGCATCGGCTCTTCTTCATAACTCATATCAGCCTGAATTTCAACCTCCGACGGACTAATTATGTGCGAAGGATCAGATCTATAGCGCCGAAGCATCAAAACATGAAAGACGTCGTGAATCTTTTCAAGTTCAGGG
This sequence comes from Gossypium hirsutum, assembly GCF_007990345.1. Classification (NCBI taxonomy): domain Eukaryota; kingdom Viridiplantae; phylum Streptophyta; class Magnoliopsida; order Malvales; family Malvaceae; genus Gossypium; species Gossypium hirsutum. The sequence continues at coordinate 37,408,472 of NC_053433.1, forward strand.
GGCAAAATCAATCTATATGCAACCGGCCCCACTCGTTCGGAAATTTCGTACGGCCCAATGAATCTCGGGCTCAACTTGCCTTTACGGCCAAATCTGAGTACCTTCTTCCAAGGTGACACTTTAAGAAACACTTTATCTCCCACCTGATATTCAATGTCCTTTCGCTTTAAATCCGCATACGATTTTTGACGATCTGTGGCTACCTTCAGACTTTCGCGGATTACCTTTACTTTTTGTTCGGCATCTTTAATCAAATCAACTCCGAAAATTTTACTTTCACCAAGCTCGGTCCAAAACAATGGCGTACGGCATTTACGACCGTACAAAGCCTCATAAGGTGCCATCTTAATACTTGATTGAAAACTATTATTGTAAGCGAATTCAATCAAAGGTAGATACCGTTCCCATGAACTACTGAACTCGAGGATGCAACATCTCAACATATCCTCAAGTATCTGAATTATCCGCTCGGATTGACCATCGGTTTGGGGGTGAAAAGCGGTGCTAAAATGCAGCTTGGTACCCAAAGCTTCTTGCAATTTCTTCCAAAATCGTGAGGTGAATCTCGGATCTCTATCCGACACGATAGAAATAGGTACTCCATGTAATCTCACAATCTGGGAGACATACAATTCGGCTAGTTTATCCAATGAAAGATCCGTACGCACGGGGATAAAGTGAGCTGACTTAGTCAGCCTATCAACAACAACCCAAATCGCATCCTTCTTACTTGCGGACAATGGCAGTCCGGACACAAAGTCCATTGTGACTCGGTCCCATTTCCACTCGGGTATCATGATCGGCTGAAGTAACCCTGAAGGCACTTGATGTTTGGCTTTCACTTGTTGACATATTAAACATCTCGAAACAAAGTCAGAGGTGTCTCGTTTCATACCATGCCACCAAAATCGACGTTTCAAGTCGTTGTACATTTTCGTGCTCCCCGGGTGAATTGACATTCGGCTACAATGGGCTTCGTTCAGAATCATCGGAATGAGTTCCGAATTCCTTGGAACACACAACGACTTCTAAACCTCAAACAACCATCATCATCAATCTAAAACTCCGATTCCTTGTTCGAAACACACTCAGCTCGTTTTGCAACCAATTCATCATCGACTTTCTGAGCTTCACGAATTTGATGAGTCAATAATGGTTTGGCTTCTAATTCAGCTACTAACACATTGTCAGGTAGAACAGACAAGTGTACATTCATCGCTCGCAAAGCAAACAGTGATTTCCGGCTTAAGGCGTCCGCAACCACATTAGCCTTTCCCGGGTGGTAATCAATGACAAGCTCGTAATCTTTCAACAACTCAAGCCAACGTCTTTGTCGCAGATTCAAGTCTCGTTGAGTCATCAAATATTTGAGACTTTTGTGATCCGAAAACACATGGCACTTCTCACCAAACAAATAATGTCGCCATATTTTCAATGCAAACACAATGGCGGCTAGTTTGAGATCATGGGTCGGATAATTTCTCTCGTGTGGCTTCAATTGTCTCGACGCATAGGCCACAACTCGACCTTCTTGCATCAATACACAACCCAACCCAAGTAGGGATGCGTCACTATAAAAGACAAACTCTTTACCCGATTCGGGTTGCACCAAAATTGGAGCTTCAGTCAAATGAGTTTTCAGTTGATCGAAGCTTTTCTGACATTTCTCCGTCCATTCGAACTTAACATCCTTTTGAAGTAACTTCGTCATTGGTGTGGCTATCATCGAGAAAGCTTTGACAAATCGTCGGTAATAACCGGCGAGTCCTAGAAAGCTCCGGACTTCGGTAACATTTCTCGGAGGCTTCCAGTTAAGTATGGCTGAAATTTTGCTCGGGTCAACTCGAATACCCGATGCGGATACCACATGACCCAAGAAGCTAACCTCTCTTAACCAGAACTCTCACTTACTGAACTTAGCATATAACTGCTTATCCTGCAAAATTTGTAACACTAGCCTCAGATGCTCAGCATGCTCAGTCTCATCTCTTGAATAGACCAAGATGTCATCAATGAACACAACTAAGAACCGATCCAAATATGGTCTGAAGATCCGATTCATCAAATCCATAAACACCGCAGGGGCATTAGTGAGCCCAAACGGCATCACTAAGAACTCGTAGTGACCGTACCTCGTTCTGAAAGCAGTTTTGGGTACGTCCGAATCTCGAATCCGCAACTGATAATAACCCGATCTCAAATCTATCTTTGAAAACACCGATGCTCCCTTTAATTGATCAAACAAATCATCAATACGCGGTAATGGATACTTATTCTTTATCGTCACTTTATTCAGTTGACGATAGTCAATGCACAACCTCATGGTTCCGTCCTTCTTTTTCACGAACAATACTGGTGCACCCCAAGGTGAGAAACTTGGTCAGCGAAACCTCTATCCGTCAACTCTTGCAATTGAGCTTTCAATTCTTTTAACTCGGTTAGTGCCATACGATACGGAGCTATCGAAATTGGCGTAGTTCCAGGTACAAGCTCAATACCAAACTCTACCTCCCGAACAGGTGGCAAACCCGGTAACTCTTCAGGAAAAACATCCGGGTATTCACAAACCACCGGCACCGATTCGGGTTTCTTTTCTAACTCCTTGTCATCAAGTACATACGCGAGGTATGCTTCGCACCCTTTCCTTACATATTTCTGGGCCAACATTGCTGATATTACAGCTGGCAACCCCCTTAAGTCCGCAGACTCAACTCGGATTATTTCGTTATTTGCGCACCTCAAATCGATAGTCTTGCTTTTGCAATTCACAACCGCATCATGCGCGGTTAACCAATCCAAACCAAGAATAACATCAAACTCGTCGAACGGCAAAAGCATCAAATCGGCTGGAAAACAGGACTCTCGGATTATTAGAGGCCATCTCTTACACACTTTATCAACAAGTACGCATTGACCCAAAGGGTTTGATACTCGAATTACGAGCTCAGTAGACTCAACAGGTAGAGTCTTACTGGTTGCTAAGGTTTCGCATACATATGAATGAGTAGAACCAGGGTCAATCAATGTAATCACATTAGTATCAAAGAGAGTGAAGGTACCAATGATGACGTCGGGGGAGGATGCCTCCTCTCGTGCGCGAATGGCATATGCTCTAGCAGGAGTACGGTTCTCGGCTCGATCGGCCGTATCAGAGGCCCCCCTCTGACTACCACCCCTGCCTCCTAAAATTCTCGGTGGTCTACCTCTAGATGTCACTCCACTAGGTCTTGCACCTTGAATCTTATTCTTCTCATCCAGCTCCGTGCAATCTCTAATGAAGTGGTCCTTCGAACCGCATCCGTAACAGGCCCTGCTAGTAGACTTGCCCCAACATTCACCTAGGTGTCGTCTTCCACATTGGGGACATTCAGGTTTCTCGTGACGATTATTGCCCACACTAGCTACCGAAGTAGCTCGGGAGCCCATCGATGGTCTTGCCCTGATGGAATTTCCCGCAGTCGCCCTCGACTTATTAATGTCCTCCCTGAACTTCTTTACAGCTGAGAACGGAGCTTTACCCGTCGATCTTTTACGATAATCTCTAGCTTCAAATTTAGCCTTCCTCTTCTCCTTTCCAAGCTCTTCCGCCTTGCAGGCTCGTTCGACTAGTGTTACGAATTCTTTTATTTCCAAAATACCCATTAGTAGCTTTAAATCTTCATTCAATCCTTCCTCGAATCTTTTTCACATAGCAACCTCATCAGCTACACACTCCCGGGCATACCTACTGAGTCTTACGAATTCATGTTCGTATTCAGATACTGTCATACGGCCTTGCTTGAGTTCCAAGAACTCCTTACGCTTCTGATCAATGAACCGTTGGCTAATAAATTTCTCTCGGAATTCCGTTTGAAAGAAGTCCCAAGTTACTCACTCGTTCGGGACTATGGAAATCAAGGTCCTCCACCAATAGTAGGCTGAGTCTCGCAACAAAGATACAGCACATTTTAGACATTCGTCGGGTGTGCATGACAATTCATCGAACACCCGAATGGTGTTATCAAGCCAGAACTCGGCCCTTTCGGCATCATCAGTTACTATGGCCTTGAAATCCTCGGCCCCACGCTTCCTAATCAAGTCTACAGGTGGCTTACTCAGCCTCAGAGGATTAGCGACTGATGGCATTACAGGCTCTTGGGGTGGATTATTCAAATTTGGGAATTGTTGGACAGCCGGGTTGGTTCGGGCATATTGCGCGACCCACTCATTCATCATGGTAAAGAAGGCTTGTTTATCCCCCTCACCTTGATTATTCGCAGATGACTGAGGTTCAACAGGCGGCGTCCCTTGTGCAGGAGCAGCCGCTACGCTCTCAACGTCATCCGCTAGGGTTCTCTCTACACCGGGATCCATTTACTAATCAAACAAAAACATTTCAACCGTCGAAGTCATCACACATTTAAACATTAACATTAAGGCATGTATAGCTAGACTCATACGCGCTATGGTAGTCCTAGAACCGACTAAACCATAGCTCTGATACCAATCAAATGTAACACCCCGAACCCGAAACTGACACCGGAGTCGAACACGAGGTGTTAACTGACTTTAACCCCTTATAAAATTTATTTTCCAGACACTGCCCAATCTGTGTACTAGTCGGTTTAAAAATCATATCTTGAGTTTTGTAACTCGGAAATCAGTTTCGTAATTTTTCCCAGAAACTAGACTCATGTGCCCATCTATGTATTTTTTTTCTAGAATTTTTGGTCGGGCCAATTAGTACAGTTTATTAGTCAAAGTCTCCCAAGTTGCAGGGGTCAACTACACTGACCTTTGCCCATTACGACTTGGATATCTCCCTGCACGGGGCTTCAATACTGATGCCGTTTGTTTCTATGAAAACTAGACTCAGAGAGGAATCTGTACATATATGGTACGACCCCTAGTTATCTCTGGTTAATTTATAATGAATTTCCAAAGTCGGAGCAGGGAATCCAGAAACCGTTCTGGCCCTGTCCCACAAAAATCTGATTATCTCCTAATATTCTGCCCATATGATCTTTTCGTTACTTCCTCATGAAAACAGACTCATCGAGCTTCGATTACATAATTTATTCATCAATTAATTCCACTCCTACTATTTTTAGTGATTTTTCAATCTCATGACACTGCTGCTGCCAGCATCTGTTACGAAAGTAACTAGGTCCATTTCATGCCTACCCTTGATCCAACTCAATCGAACATTCGTGCCATTTTCGCATGGCTTAAAGTTTACATGCCAAAGTTCAAACACAACGTAATAGCTTATACATGCCAAAATGTTCTTCTAAGCCAACTAAGGAGAAAGTACCAAACTTGCTATCCGGTGTGATGACTTCGATGACGGCCTGACCCCGCAAAAATAGATGAGTCCAAGCAACCTATAATGGGTGACAAGGAAACACCGAGTCAGTTTATAACTCAGTAAGTCATAAGCAATGCACTACCATCCATCAATAACATTATCACAAGAGGAAACAAAATGGAACGAGACAATTTACTCCATCCATACCGAACCATACCATAGTTCCTCCAACCTATCGATTCAATTTCATATCAATTCATGCATTCACATTCCATATACTCATCAATAGGACATTGAAGCATTTTCATAAATCAATTTATTTTCGTTACAATCAAATGACTAAACGGCCTTTCACCCATCCTACGATAAATTTTATGTACGTGACTTCAAGTATATTTGTCACATAGGTTCAAACTTACCGAGCTCAACACCAAGTATAAGCATAGCACCTATTAGCCATGTACTCAAGACACTTACCCGATCCGCTGTCCGCGATCGACTCAATAGTGTCGCACACGTAGTGTCCATAATGATTCACGAATGTATATTGAGTCCGCACACTCAGTGCTATATAATCAACTCGCACACTTAGTGCTACGTAATCAAATCGCACACTTAGTGCTACATAGTCAAACTCGCACACTTAGTGCCGCATGGTCAATTCACACACTTAGTGCATCATATTCATTTCGCACACTTAGTGCAACATAGTCAAATCGCACACTTAGTGCTGTACAATTTAATCCCGCGCACTTAGCGCCAATCTCATGGTCATAAATGGTTATATCCGCACGTTTAGTGCCGAGATCAACAACTCAGTACATCTTACCTCTTTTCTTTTCATTCAACAATTTCATCATCACATACGTACATGCATATATATATGTATATTTATTCATTCCATTCAGCATCAATACATAAACATTATGACCATTTGAAATAATACCAACTACATGCTTAATGACTTACCTCGTGTTGGGTAAGATGGTTCCAACTCGGCTACTCGATGATCTTTTCTTTGCCTTTGCTCAATTCTCCTCCTTTAACTCCTTGAGCTTGATCAATAAATCAACTAGTTTAACCATCTTGCTAAACATTCATAATTCAATTACACATGCATATGTATGTTTGTATATTCAGCAACCATCCACACTAATTACCCATTTAGTCGATTACACACATAATTAAAGGTAACATCACGAATGGCATACTTATGTATATATATATGTATATATATACTTCGGAATGGGCATCACAATTAGATTTAACACCACCTTCATACTCAATTAGATGGCCGAATGCATGTGTATATGCACAATGTCAACTATAACATCATGTAAATCCACATATACTACATTTCTTATGTTCCACATCTTAATGCCCATTATACATAATCAAATTTAACATCATCTATATATTTACTCATATGGCCGAATATACATACCCCCATATAATATCATTTTCATTCCATTTAACACTTAATTCATCATAAATTTCCCCCTTTGCTCTCTTTTTTTCTTCATGGCCGAATGCTCCTTCTACTCCTTTTACCTTCACAAAGCATGAATTTCATCATCCAACTTACAAGCTTACAATCTCATGAAGTTTAACCTCATGGTGCCTATCAAACTCTCACTCATTAGCTTCTATCATAAACCTCCAACAACACCCAATAAACATATACTTTGGGGGTCTATGGTAGAACCAAGAAAGGAACTCATAGATATCAAGATGTGAGCAACTACCATTATTCATCTAAGTTTAGCATGAAACACAATCATCACCCTTATTAATCTTTTATAGCCGAAAACCATACTCACCCCCAAAATCGAAATTTCAACATGGTTTACAAAAATCACTTGATAACTCACTCAATATCAACTAAAATTTCAAAAGCTAGTACAAACTTCCTTACCTTAATAGTGACCTAAGATGACCGATTGCTTCACTCCCTTCTTCTTCCTTTCAATTCGGCCAAGAAGAACAAAAGAACGCAACTTGTTTTTCTTTCTTCCTTAGAACATTCGGCCAAGGGGAAGTGAAGAAAGATGGACACCTTTTTTTTTTCTTTGTTTTCTTTCTTACTCTCACGGCAATGGGGAGGGGAAGAAACAATTACACACATCCTTTCCTTTTTCCATTTCTTTATTCCCCATACTTCTTATTATATTTTATCCTACATACCTCACTAGGCCAACATGTTCCCAACATGTTTCCACCCATAGCATGGCCGGCCACTACTTATTAGGGGGGAAATTTGACATGCAAGTCCCCCCCTTTTTTCCACATGCACTAATAGGTCCTTACGCATTGACCTATCACATTTTAAAATTTTCTCACATAAGTCCTATTGACTTAATTCACAAGCAATCGACTAAATCGAAGCTTGAAATTTTCACACATTCATAATTACATATTCTAGACAATAAATATCACATTCAAACATTTCGGTGACTCGGTTTAACGGTCCCGAAACCACTTCCCGACTAGGGTCAATTTTGGGCTGTCACAAATGTGGACTTCTATAAGTATAAAAGAGGTTCAACTAGGCTTGGGAATTGAAGAAATTGAATAAATTTTATATTTCGAGCTTAGGGGCAAAAATTTAAATATGTTAAACTTTAGGGGCAAAAACATAATTTTTCCATAATATATTTTTGGATCACACAGAATAACATGACTAATAAATGAGCTAAATTTGATATTATACATCAAGAAAAATGAGATTTGGGCCTAGAACGAGGGAAAAACAAGTATTTGACGGTTAGGTCCTTTTCACCATTTTTAGTATCGAGGTAAGTTTGTATATGAATAATGCATATAATTGATATTATGAGCAAGTTTGATAATACCAAGACAACGAAGAAGTCCCGGTTGAACCTTAGCAATAGATAGGATACAAATGTCATGACATTAGGGTTATGTGTGATTTCGTGTAAGACGATTTTTTAGATATGGCATCGATATGTGATTTTGTGTAAGACCATGTTTGGGACATGGCATCGATATGAGACATCGTGTAAGACCATAGTTGGGCTATCGGCACCGATATGTGATCCCATGTAAGACCATATCTGGGATATGTCATTGGCTTCTTAATATCTGTATGATGTTTCCTAGATATCCTTTAGTATTCCAAGTGGTTCAACGGGTAATTCAAAGATTATGTCAAAGATGTGAAAAAGATATAACTGCGTTACGAGTTCATACACGTATGTACGTAAAGTTTATAAGCATTGGCTTCATGACTTATGAGTTCATAATCACTATGAAAGTGACATTAATTTCATCTTGTGAATAAGTATTTATGTTGATGATGTGTAAATTCATGGTAAATTCAGTTGAGATGTAACAGCCTAATTTTAGGCCTAGTCGGAATAGTGGTTTCGGAGCCACAAATCCAAGGTCGGAGAAATTATTTTAATATTATTTTATTTGTTATAGCATGATTATATGAGTGTTTGAAATTTTTGGTGAATTAATTTCAGTGATTGCATGCTTAATTTTGAAAAAGGACTAAATCCATAAAGCGTGAAAATTTTGTTCTACTAGCTAAATCTGTCAAGTAGCTATGGAACATTAAATTAGAGGTCTTTATTGAGTAAATAGACCACAAATTTGTTAATGGCTGAACATGGAGACAAAGAATTTGTAAGGTCAAATTTAGGTGAAATTTGGTGACTACTTTAACTAGAAATATAATAAAATAAGGATAAGCTTTCATCTTTTCCATTCTCTTTCTTCTCCACCGATTTTCTTTAAGAAAGAAGGCCATGGTAGCTTGAAATTTTCAGCAAATTTAGACTCTTGCAAGTAAGTGATTTTGATGGTCATTCTTGATGATTTTTGTATTTTTGGGGCCCTTGTAGCTTAAGCTAACTAATGGGGGGACTATTTTATAAAATAGTTGAGATTTTAGGGTTTTTCCATGAGAGTACTCATGTTGGTAGTTGAATTTTTATAGAAGAAAATGAATTTTGGTTGTTAAATAAACAACTTTAATGAAAGGGGTTTTCATTAAAATACTAAAAAGGGACCATTTTGTAAAAGTTTCAAAATGAGTAGTAAATGTGTGAAATAATTGAAATTGTGAGATGCTATAGGCTTAAAGTAGTTTTGGCTAGGCTTGGTTAATGTGGAAATTTGATGAAAATCGTTTTACGAGCCTAAGGGCAAAATCGTTATTTTGTGAGAGTGTAAGGGCAAAACGGTCATTTCGCCAAAATAAGAATTACGAAATCCGAACCTATATCGGGGGAAGACCCTGCTAGTAGACTTATTCAAACTAGTCGCCCATATTTTGTATACCGAGGTAAGTTGCACGTAAATATCACAATTCCATTGTTATTATGCATTAAATAATTAATATTGCATGAAATGTTCAATTTTGTTATGAATATGCATGTCGAGATTTGATGTGGTAAAACTCCTGGTTGAACCGTAGGAATAGATTGAATATCCATGTTGTGATACTAGGGTTGTGAGAGCTAGTGTAAGATCATATCTGGGACATGGTATCAGCCTCGATATGAGAGCTAGTGTAAGACCATGTCTGGGACATGGCATCGACCTCGATATGTGAGCTAGTGTAAGACCATGTCTAGGACATTGCATCAGCCTTGATATGTGAGCCAATGAAAGACCATGTTTGGAACATGGCATCGGCATTGATATGAGAGCTAGTGTAAGACCATGTCTGGGACATGGCATTGGCCTCAACATGTGGGCTAGTGTAAAACCATGTTTGGAACATGGCATGAGGACCGATATATGAGAGCCAGTGTAAGACCATGTCTGGGACATGGCATCAGCATCTGACCCTTTTGTATGAGGCTTATCCGGTATCCATCTATTTTTCCAGTGGACTCAATAGGTAATTTAAAGATTATATCATGATTGAGAATGTAACACCCCTCACCCTTATCCGACGCCGGGATAGGGTTCAAGGCGTTACTGGGGTTTCACATTCAGAAACATATTAAATCAAGTCACCGAGTTTCACTCAAATTTAAAACTTTTAAAACATGTACGTCTCGTCTCTTAAACAGGCCTTCGAGGCCAAAAACATACCTAGGGTACCTTGGAAAATTTCCTTTACTTTGAAGTGTCACACGCCCGTGTGGGTGGGGCTGTGTCATCACACATGCCCGTGTGGCTTGGGACACGCCTATGCCCCCAGCCCGTGTACAACACTGACTTTACCCTTATCATACAATTAGGGGAACACAGCCAAGACACATGCCCGTGTAGCCTGCCCGTGTACAAAATTGACTTAAAATTTTAGGTGTAGGGGACGCATGGCCATACCACACACCCATGGGAGTGGCCTGTGTGTCACACACGGCCTAGACACACACCCATGTGCCCAACGGTGTGGACCCTAATAGGCTATTTTTCAAGCCTTTGGTCACCCTTGTCAACACTTATACTTAATGATTATTAAATTCAAAGCAAAACATGATTATATTCTTATAAATGTTCTTGACAAAATTGATTGCGTAGAAACCTCATATCATTGGTTTCACACAGGCCAGGTTATTTCCCATCTTGTATTTACGGGTTTCCATGTCACTTTAACACATTAAAGATTGGCTCGTTCTTGTGACTCATTACTAATTGGAAAGAAACCATCATATATGAATATAAACATGCATAGAAATTTTGTAGGTCATAGCCTACTTCAAAATAAGCCAATCCCTATGGCCATATACAAAAACAAAAAAAAAGTATAGATATATCTGTACATGCCTTTATTTGGAAAATCAATTGACACATATAACAAAATACTCAAGAGTCATATACATGCCATTGAACAAAATAGAAATGTCTTTATACCAAAGTTGGTCTAGTTGATAGTGTGCTGACTCTCCAACTGTCTTCCAATCTTTACACGTCCTCGAGCTCCGTAAAACAGGGGAAAGGAGTGGGGTAAGTATTTACATGCTTAGTAAGCTCGAATAATAGGAAAGTAAACTTACCAAGTAATTAGCATACATCCATAATAGATAATGAAACCAACAAGTATGAAATGGTTCCCTGTCACATGCACTCAATCAAGGAGTTAGTCACATAACAAAGCACCATGTAATTTATTATAGACGAACTCATCATCCATTGTTTCATTGATATACATCATTCTCATGTTAATCCCATTGAGTTTCTAGGAAATCTCGATGGAATATCCATTAACCGTCAATTCATATGGATAATCATTTCAAGTGTGCACTCCCGTGAACCTCACATTTTATGGTGGGATTAGCAGTCCAGGCTAAATCCCCTATTTACAAAACTCATAAGGTGACGCCGGGATTGCTAGTCCAGGCTAAATCCCCTTATAACAACAAACACCTTTATTGAGCTTGGATCTGAATTACCGATCCAAGATAAATTCAGACCCTAATTGGAATACCCATCTGGCCAAAATCCATAATGCACATGTATTCTTCGGGAGGCTCGATCATCCAAAGGAACACCCGTCCGGGCTAGATCCTTTTTACAATTGAGATAAATGGATTACCCGTTCAGGCTAAATCCTTTCTACAACACATGCAGGATCTCAATTCACTTGTAAATCATGGTTTATCCATCGAATTACCTTTTTAAACCTCAACCGAGACATTTTTCAACATATCATTGTCAAAGATGCATTGCATGAAATTTTTATGTCATCAATAAATGCAAACATCATTCATTCACAAATCATATAATTAGGCATATTAGAAGTTTACTTTAAGTTATCCGAACTTACCTGGTATTCATTTCGATGTCATGTTTTGGTTATTCCGAAACATTTCGTTTTCCTTGATTGGCCTCCTAAATTTATTTCTCGGGGTCTATAACAACAGGATTAAATCATTAATACTCTAGATTATATTTTTCAAGTCTAAATTCCACCCCGATCTAAATGACTGCTGTGCCCCTAACCTTTCACATTTTTACGATTTAGTCCCTAGGCTCGTATAATGAAACACATGAAATTTCTGTCTTACCCAAGCCTAGCTGAACATTTTTTTTTCCTCTTATGGCAGCCCACCTTTTCCATTATTTTCACATTTCTACCACACATTTAACAACTTTTGGAAAAATGTCCCTTTAGGGGTTTTTCATGAAAATCACCTAGGAAAAGATGTTTAACACACATCCAACTTTCATATTCCTCCATAAACCGTAAAAATACAAGTAACTCATGCATGGGTAAATTTTTAAACATAAACCCTAGCATGAAATATGGGCAGAAATGGAGAGATCAAGCTACTGGGATCTCAAAAATGCAAAGAACATTAAAAACGGGGCTTGGGAGTACTTATTAATGAGCTTGAAAAGCTTGAAAACCCTTGCTATGGAGGGCTTGAGAATTTTACCTAGTACAAGGAAGAAGATGTCTAATTTTTGGTTCATTTTTCCCATTTTATTTCATTAAAATGCCAAATGACCAAAATGCCCTTAAGCCCTTTCTTTAAAATTTCATCCATGCAAGCCCATTTTTGTCCAAAAACTTAAAAATTGGGAAAATTATCTCCAAGGCCTTCTAATTTATAATCTAAAGAAATTTCATACAGATTGCTTCTAGAATCCAAGTTTTGCAATTTATTCAATTTAATCCCTAATTTCTAATTGGACACCTTACTCAAAGAATTTCTTCATGAAATTTTAACACATGCATATTCTCATACTCTAAACCTCGTAATAATCATAAAATAAATATTTGATGTCATATTTGTGGTCCCGAAACTACTATTCTGACTAGGCCTTACTTTGGGATGTCACATTTCTCCCCCCTTAGGGACTTTCATCCTCAAAAGTCTTACCAGTAAACAGGTTCGAATATTGGCTTCTCATGGTTTCTTTCGGCTCCTATGTAGCCTCTTCTACACCATGTCGATGCCATAAAACTTGTACTAAAGCCACATATTTATTCCTCAGCTGTTTAATCTCATGGGCCAAAATCTTAACCAGTTCCTCTCCATAGGTCATGTCCGGTCGAATTTCAATCTCTACTAGCGAAATCATATGAGAGGGGTCTGATTGATATCGCCTTAACATAGATACATGAAACACATTGTGAATCTTTTCTGATTCAGGTGGCAATTCCAAATGATAGGCTAATGGTCCAACTCTTTCTGTGATCTCGTACCGTTCAATAAACCGCGAACTCAGCTTGCCTTTCCGACCAAATCTCAACACTTTCTTGCATGGAGATACTTTCAAGAATACTTTATCTCCAACTTGGAACTCAATTTTCTTTCTTTTCAGGTCAGCATACGACTTTTGCCTATCCGATGTCGCTTTTAAGCAATCTCGTATCACTTTAACTTTCTCCTTAGTTTCCTTAATCAGATTAACTCCATGAATCTGACTTTCCTTGAGTTCTGTCCAGTACAATGGAGTTCGGCACTTCCTACCATATAAGGCTTCATAAGGTGCCATCTTCAAACTTGTTTGAAAACTGTTGTTATAGGCAAATTCTACCAACGACAAGTATTTTTCCCAACTACCCTGAAATTCAAGGATGCAACATCACAACATATCCTCAAGGATCTGAATCATTCGATCAGACTGACCATCAGTCGCAGGTGAAAAGCTGTACTAAAGCTCAAATTCATACCCAAGGCTTCTTGTAATTTCTTCCAGAATCTTGAAGTGAACCTTGGGTCTCTGTCTCAAATAATCGACAGTGGTACCTCATGTAACCTCACGATTTCAGAAATGTGTAAGTCGGCCAACTTATCAAGAGGATAATCTGTCCTTACCAAAATAAAATGAGCCAACTTCGTCAACTTGTCCACTACAACCTATATGGCATCTTTCTTTTTCAGAGTTAATGGTAATCTTGTCACGAAATCCATAGTAACTCTATCCCACTTCCATTCGGGGACCATCACAGGCTGTAACAAACCTGAAGGTACTTGAAGTTCAGTTTTAATTTGCTGACATAATAGGCATTTTGATACAAATTCACAAATATCTCTTTTCATACAGTTCCACCAGTACATTTTCTTCAAATCATTGTACATCTTGGTACTTCCCAGGTGAATTGACAAAACGACTATTATGTGCTTCTTGCAAGATTTTCTGTATAAGTTTATTGTCTTTGGGTACACAAACCCTATCTCTGAATATCAAACATCCATCCGAACTAATCCAAAAATCTGATTCAATACCTGACTCACATTGAGTTCTTTTAGCTTGCAAGTCTTCATCATTAGTTTAAGCATTATAGATTTCCTGAAGAAATGTCAGCCTAGCCTCTAGCTCTGCCAAGACTGAACCATCATCAAAAAATGCCAATCGAGCATCCATGGCCCTTAATGTAAACAAGGATTTCCTACTTAACGTGTCGGCGACCACATTCACCTTTCCCGGGTGATAGTCAACGATCAGATCATAATCCTTAATTAATTCTAACCATCTCCGTTGTATCAAATTTAATTCTTTTTGAGTCATTAAGTACTTCAAACTCTTGTGGTCTGTGAATATACGACAAGTCTCACCATATAAATAATGCCTCCAAATTTTTAAAGCAAAAACGATGGCGGCAAGTTCTAGGTCGTGTGTTGGATAGTTCTTCTTGTGTAGTTTCAACTGCCGCGAAGCATAGGCTATTACTTTGCCATCATGCATAAGTACACAACCCAATTTGTTTAAGGATGCATCACTATAGACCACAAACTCTTTTCCCAACTTAGGCAATACCAAAACAGGAGCTTCAGTCAGCAGTGTCTTTAACTTCTCAAAGCTTTGCTGAAACTTTTTCGTCCATTCAAATTTAACATCTTTTTGTAGCAATCTTGTAACACCCCTAACCCGAGGCCGTCGCCGGAGTTGAACACGAGGTGTTAACAGACTTCAAACCACTTATTAAAATTTTTCCAGACAAGCTGTCAATCTGCGTACTAGTCGCTTTAAAATCATATCTTGAGCTCTGGAACTCAAAATCCAGTTCCGTGAATTTTCCCTGAAACTAGACTCATATTCCCATCTACATATTTTTTTCTAGAATTTTTGGTCGGGCCAATTAGTACAGTTTATTAGTCAAAGTCTCCCATGTTACTGGGGTCGACTACACTGACCGTTGCGCATTACGACCTGGATATCTCCCTGTACAGAACTTCCATACTGATGCCGTTTATTTCTATAGAAACTAGACTCAGAGAGGAATCTATACATATATGGTATGACTCCTAATTATCTCTGGTTAATTTATAATAAATTTCCAAAGTCGGAGCAGGGAATCCAGAAACCGTTCTGGCCCTGTCCCACGAGAACCTGATTATCTCTTAACATACTGTCCATATGATCTTTTCGTTACTTCTATATGAAAATAGACTCATCGAACTTCGATTACATAATTTATTCATCAATTAATTCCACTCCTACTATTTTTAGTGATTTTTCAATCTCATGTCACTGCTGCTGCCAGCATCTGTTACGAAAGCAACTATGCCCACTTCGTGTTTACTCCTTGATCTAACTAATAATTCATCATGCATATCACAAATTATGATCATGACTAACCATGCCAAAGGCTAATCATTGTCAAACTTCCCCCTACTACACTATTTCCATATCATGAATTTTAACACCAAAATAATCAACCATGACGTATGGCATAAAAAGGTCGAATTATCAAGATTTGCGACCTAACGTATGAATCCAAACCCAACCGAACATTTATGCCATTTTCGCATGGCTAAAAGGTTACATACCAAAGTTCAAACACAACATAATAGCCTATACATGCCGAAATGTTCTCCTAAGCCAACTAAGAAGAAAGTACCAAAACTTGCTATCCGGTATGATGACTTCGATGACGGCCCGACCACGCAAAAGAGACGAGTCCAACCTAGTATGGGTGACAAGGAAACACCGAGTGAGTTTATAACTCAGTAAGTCATAAGCAATACACTACCATCCATTAATAACATTATCACAAGAGAAAACAAAATGGAACGAGGCTAGTTACTCCATCCATACCGAACCATACCATAGTTCCTCCGACCTATCGGTTCAATCTCATACCAAATCATGCATTCACATTCCATATACTCATCAATAGGATATTCGAGGCATTTTCATAAATCATTTTATTTTCGTTACAATCATACAACTAAACGGCCTTTCACCCATTCCACGATAAATCTTATGTACGTGACTTCAAGTATATTCGTCACATGGGTTCAAACTTACCAAGCTCAACTCCAAATATAGACATAGCACCTATTAGCCATGAGCTCAAGATACTTACCCGATCCGCTGTCCGTGATCGACTCAATAGTGTCGCACACTTAGTGTCCATAATGATTCAAGAACATATTAAGTCCGCACACTCAGTGCTATATAATCAACTCGCGCACTTAGTGCTACATAATCATACTCGCACACTTAGTGCTACATAGTCAACTCGCACACTTAGTGCTACATAGTCAAACTCGCACACTTAGTGCTACATATTCAATTCGCACACTTAGTGCTGCACAATTTAAACCCGCACACTTAGCGCCAATCTCATGGTCATAAATGTTTATACCCGCACATTTAGTGCCAAGATCAACTACTCAATACATCTCACCTCTTTTCTTTTCATTCAACACTTTCATCACCACATACGTACATGCATATATATATATTTATTCATTCCATTCAGCATCATTACATAAACGTTATGACCATTTGAATTAATACCAACTATATGCTTAATGACTTACTTTATGTTGGGTAAAATAATTCCGAGTCGGCTACTCGATGACCTTCGATTTCCCCTTGTTGGACGCCTCTCCTTTAGGTTCTTGAGCTTAAATAATACAAATAAGAGTATTCAATGTTTAACCCAATAACATGAATTTATTTATCACATTCGGCAATCACATATCATTAAATTTTCAAACCAAAATGTCATTATATGACCACATATACACATATCCATATACTTAAGCTCAATAATTATAATGTAATATCATGTACCCACTTTAAGTATATTGCCGAATATACTTAATCATACATACACCTAACCAAAACAATTTCCTAAAATCTTTATATCATTTATACACTAAGCCGAATACTCTCACCAAGTTCACCTATATTCTTCAACAATTCCTTCATTGATCAAACACATATTCGGCTAAAGAAATGGCAATTTTAGCAACCTTCGATTTAGTACTTAACTTTTACCACATATCAAATAACTCATTTCCTTACTCATGTGACCACGTATATTCGGTCATGCATACACACATAAAATCAATTTGGAGACTCTATCAATCCAACATACATTCGGCACCTTCATCCACCATTCTACCAAGCATGTAACATTCAAACACAACCAAACTCACATTCGGCCCTAGCTCATAACAAGGTAGCCGATTCTTTTTATAGTTCAAACACTCCTCTATCATCATTCACCTAACTTTAACATGAAACAACAAAACTCACCATTTCTCATCCAAATAACATGAACAACAACCATTTCTTGAACACTTTCTCATGACCGATTGCTCATGTTGCCAACAAGATTCAAGATTTGAACATGGGCTATTTAGAACTCAAGTCAATTACTAAAACATGCATGCATCTCAAGGACAACATCAAACATACCTTAGTCTAGCAAACCACCATAGCCGATTTTCTCAAGCTTTTCCCCTTCCTTTCTTTCCTCTATTCGGCCAAAGATGTTCAAGAATGAACACTTTTTTTTGTTTTCTTTCTTCAATTCACGGCAACAAGGGGGTATGGATGAGACCATATTATTTTTTTTTTCATCACCCTTCCTTTCATTATTTAATCACCATGCTCATTATTTTATTTTTCTTAACATACATCACTAGCATAACATGTTGGAGACATGTTTCCACCCATAGCATGGCCGGCCACTATGCTTTAGTTTGGCTAATTTGACATGCAAGGACAACACTTTCCCACTTTAATACTATTTGGTCCTTACTTATTTACCTATCATAATTTTCCAAGTCTTTCAACTAGATCCTTTCAAGCAAAATTCACATTCCTAATATAAAATTAAAACATCAAATTTTTGTACAAGTACTATCACACATATAAGATATGCAAATAAAATTTTAACTAAATTTTATGACTCAGTTTTGTGGTCCCGAAACCACATTCCGACTAGGGTCGAATTAGGGCTGTTACAAATCTCATCATCGGAGTTGCTATCATGGAGAATCCTTTCACAAACCTTCGATAGTAACAGCCTAAGCCCAAAAAGCTTCTAACCTTGGTTACATTTTTAGGTTGTTTCCACTCGACGATAGCAAAAATTTTACTTGGATCAACTCGGATGCCTTAACCGGAAACAATATGACCCAAAAATCTGACTTCTTGGAGCCAAAATTCACTCTTGCTAAATTTAGCATACAGTTACTTTTCCTGCAAGGTCTGTAGCACAGTTCTTAGGTGCTTCGCATGTTCTGTCCCATCTTTGGATAAATCAAGATGTCGTCAATGAACACAACGGCAAACTTATCCGAGTATGGCCGAAAGATCCTATTCATTAGGTCCATAAATGCGGTCGGTGCATTCGTTAACCCAAACAGCATGATGAGAAATTCATAATGACCGTACCTCATTCTAAAAGCTATTTTAGGTGTATCCGATTCTTTAACTTGCAGTTGATAATAGCCAGACCTTAAGTCTATCTTTGGAGAACACGGTGACTCCTTTCAACTAGTTAAACAAATCATCGATCCTTGGCAAAGGATACTTATTTTTGATAGTTACCTTGTTCAATTGGCGATAGTCTATACATAACCTCATCGAGCCATCTTTCTTCTTTACAAACAGTACGGGGGTACCCCAAAGTGAAAAACTTGGTCTTGCAAAACCTTTATCTGTCAGCTCTTGCAACTGGGCTTTTAACTCTTTCAGCTCGGTTGGTGTCATTCTGTACAGAGCAATTGAAATGGGAGCTGTTCCTGGCACCAATTTAATGCCAAACTCTATCTCCCTTTCAGGAGGTAATCCGGGTAATTCTTCTGGTAATACATCTGAGTACTCACATACTATCGGCACAGACTCAATCTTCAACTCTATCTCCTTAGTGTTCAATACAAATTCAAGGTAGGCTTCATACCCTTTTCTCATATACCTCTGAGCAACCATTGTCGTGATTACAACCAGTGGCGTACCCAATTCTCTTAAATCAACCCATAGAATCTCACCATCTGGGCATTTCAATTTAATATACTTTCTACCAAAATTTACAGTTACATCATGCAGGGCTAACCAATCCATACCAAGTATTACATCAAATTCATCAAATGGTAACAACATAAGGTTAGCCGGAAAATAATGACCTTGAATCGTCAAAAGACAACTCTTATAGACTTTATCAACCATGACTGATTTGCCTAGTAGGTTCGACACCCTAATAATAAATTTTGTAGGTTCAATGGGTATATTGATACTAGATACCAATCTCATGCAAATATATGAAGGCGTCGACCCTGGGTCAATTAAGGCAATAACACATGTATTGAAAAGAGAAAAAGTACCCGTGATGACGTCAGGAGTAGAGGCTTCCTGTAATGCCCCGTACCCGAGACCGTTGCCGAAGTCGAACACGAGGTGTTAATGGACTTAATTCATTACTTAAACAGCTCATACAATTCATTTTAAAATTTCCAGACAAGCTGGCTAACTGCATCACAGTCGCTTTAAAAATCATATCTCGAGTTCCTTGAAATCCAATTCCGTAAATTTTTCCTGAAACTAGACTCATATATCTATCTACTAATTTTTTTATAGAATTTTTGGTCAGGCCAATTAGTACAGTTTATTAGTTAAAGACTCCCCTATTTAAGGGTTCAACTACTCTGACCTCTGTGTATTACGAATTAGATATCTCCCTGTACAGGCTTCAATGACTATGCTGTTTGTCTCTAATAAAACTAGACTTAATAATGAATCTATACATATAAAGCATGACTTCTAATTATCTTTGTAAAATTTATGGTGAATTTCCAAAGTCAGAATAGGGGATCCAGAAATCGCTCTGGCCCTGTTTCACAAAAATTTAAACATCTCATAAAATATAGCTCATATACCTGTTTCGCTTCTTCCATATGAAAATATACTCATCAAGATTCGATTCCATAACTTATTCATTATTTAATTCCATTTCTACTATTTTTAGTGATTTTTCAAATTCACGTCACTACTGCTGTCTGAATCTATTTTACGGTAAATTTTACCTATTTCATGGTTTCCATGGATTAGCTAGTAATTTGACATACATAACACCAAATATGATCATGATTAGCCATTCCAATGGCTGCTCATTACCAAGCATTTCCATACCACTCAATAACCATATTATAAGACCATATATACAAAATGATTATAATGTTATACATGCCATACTCAAAATATACAAGCCATTATGCCAAGATGGTATACGGATAGTGTGAGCGAGCCTCCGACCGTTCCCAATTTTCGAGCTGGCTTGTCAAAACTACAAGGAATGAAAAGGAGGGAGTAAGCATAAATGCTTAATAAGTTCACATGTAAATAGCAAGTAACATAACCATATCAGCAAACATAAAACATCATTTGCATAATCATCACCAAGACATTCATATCACATTTTCATTTATCATTTTACCATATTGTTGTTATATCGATTTTTCAACCCGAGGGTTAAGTACATACCTGTTCAAAGTACCCATTTCACAACACTTAACAATACGTCCCTTTCATCTTGAGTATTCCTCCATTTCAGTAGAACTTTACCCGTTGAACACATCGGAATATAATTCGGATACATGGAAAGTTTGCACATAAGTGCCACATATGTAGCCAAGCTACCATGTAACCCACCCATAGGTGAACTCGGACTCAACTCAACGAGCTCGGGCGTTCGCATCCATAAATGAACTCGGACTCAAGTCAACAAGCTCGGATGCCTAGTTACATCTCTCGAACTCGGGCTCAACTCAACGAGTTTGGACATTCGCATCCATAAGTGAACTCGGACTCAACTCAACGAGTTTGGATGCTCAACCATCCTAGTGACATGTCACTTGTATCCTAATCTATTCCTAAGGTTCAAACGGGATTTTCCTTGAACACATCTCCTTGCCATCTTCCGTAAAATACCGAAACCAATACTCGGTAGTACTTTAAATTTAACAATAAATACACATAATTTGCATTTTATTCGAAAATAACCACAAAGCATAATATTTCATGATAATAATCAGCATCATATCATATAAACAACATTAAATTGCTTAAAATGAAAATCATGTTACTACATTTACACATGAACTTACCTCGTATGCAAAAATAGCTACTTTTACCATTTCATCCACAACTTGGTATTTTCCCCATTTTAGCCCGAATTTCAGTTTTCCTTGCTCTATCATTTAAAATATAGTCTAATTAGGACTCACATTATTCAAATTGACCCAAAATCATATTTTGGAAAAATTACAATTTTGCCCCTAAACTTTTGCATATTTACACTTTTTCCCCAAAGCACGTAAATTAAACTTCAGCCTATTTTCTTATGTTTTATGACATGCTGATCATTTTTCCCTTCTATGGAAACATCAAATTCTCACTCTAACATGTACTTATGACTATTAGGTATTTTTACCGATTAAGCCATTTTGCTTGTTTTCACTTAAAACCGAGCACAAGTTGTCTAACATAATTTAAAACCTCATATTCTATCATAAAACACCAAAATACAAAAATTTCACCTATGGGTATTTTTCCAAATATAAACCCTAGGTTAAATTATTGCTAGCATAAGCTAAATCGAGCTACCGGGACTCCAAAAACGTAAAAATCATTAAAAACGAGGCTAGAACGGACTTACAATTGAGCTTGGAAGCTTGAAAAACCCTAGCCATGGTTTCTCCTTGCTATATTCGGCCATGGGGTTGAAGATTAGCAAAATTGGCTTTTAATTTTGTATTTTAATTCATTTTACCCCTAAATGACCAAAATGCCCTTACTACTAAACTTTCCAAAAATTCCATCCATGTCCAATTTTTGTCCATAGACTTAGAAATTGGTAAAATTTCTATTTAAGACCTCTTAATTAATATTTCAAAACAATTTCATACTAGAAACTTCTAGAATGCAAGTTTTGCAAATTATTCGATTTAGTCCCTAATTTCAATTTAAGCACTTTATGCATAAAATTTCTTCACGAAATTTTCACACAATCATGCAATCATATCATAGACCTTAAAATAATCATAAAATAATTATTTCTATCTCGGATTTTGTGGTCACAAAACCACTATTCCGACTAGGCCCAAAATCAGGATATTACACTTCCTCTTGAGCGCGTATCGCATACGTTCTTACTGGGGCTCGAGCCTTTGGTTTTGCAGCATCTTTAGCTGCAACTCGACTGCCACTAGCACTTCTAGGATATCTTTGAGGTCTACCCCATGAAATGGGAGTACTCGACTTCGAGGCTATTTCCACTTCTTTTTCAATTCGTTCTGGGTAGTCTCTAAGAAAGTGGTCAAGATAACCACATTGAAACATGCACCACTCTTCATTCGGCACTCTCTGAAGTGAAATTTGTTTTAACTCTTACACTTCAAATTTTGATTATCTACACTCCTCACACTAGTCACCATCGGGGAGGAAGACTTCTGGCTTCGTTGTTTAGAGCCTCTTGCTCTACCCAAATATGCTACCGATGAAGTGGACTGGCTTCACTGTTTAGAGCCTCTTGCTCTACCCGAATATCCTACCGATGAAGTGGAGCGTTCATTTTGGCTCTTTGATTTCTTTGTGGGAAATGAGAGTGTTTTACCTCTGGACCTCTTACTTGCAACTCGAGCCTCTCTCTTAGCCTGCTTTCTTTCATTATTAAGCTCATCAACCTTCTTAGTCCGATCAGCCAATGTGGCAAACTCCCGTATTTCAAGGATCCCAATCAACAATTTGATTTCCTCATTCAAACCTTCCTCGAAGCGTTCACACATTTCTGACTCAGTTTGGACCCATTCAGTTGCGTACTGACTTAGCTTTACAAACTCTCTTTTGTATTCTGCTACAGTTTTATTCCCCTGCTTGAGTTCCAGGAACTCCTTTCGTTTCGAGTCTAAAAACCTTTGGCTAATGTATTTCTTCCTAAACTCTGCTTGGAAGAAATCCCAAGTGATATTTTCCTTTGGCACTACCGAGGATATAGTCTTCCACCAGTGGTACGCAATATCCTTCAGGAGGGACACGGCACACTTTAAACACTCCTCGGGTGTGCACGATAATTCATCTAACACTTTCATAGTATTCTCAACCCAGAACTCGGCTCTTTCAGCATCGTCCTCGATCTTATCTCTAAATTCCTCGGCCCTATACTTTCTAAGCTTATCTACAGGGGCCTTACCAATTCTTACCGGTGCCATACCTCGTGGCAAATCCTTATCAGGTTGGTTAGGGGGCGGGGGAGGTCGTGGTATGTTGGGGCGATTCCTTAAGTAATCCCCAGACCATTCATCCATCATATCAAAGAAGGCAGCTCGGGCCTCTTCCCGGCCTTCTCACATAAGCCTTCTACTACTACTAGATATAGCTCATTGTACGGAAGTTGGAGCGTGGCTCTCAGCTCCCTCAGACTCTTTTTGTGCTTGATTGGAAGACATTTACTATATTCAAAACAATCTAAATAGTTAGGAGATGTCACACTATCAATACTCGAAAAATGGCATGTATAGCAAACCTCAATGCTCTTTACGGTAGTCCTAGAACTGACTAAATCGTAGCTCTGATACCACTAACTTTTACACCCTTCACCCTTATCCGACGCCGAGATAGGGTTCAAGGCATTACCGGTGCTTCACATTCACAAACATATTAAATTAGGTCACTGAGTTCCACTCAAATTTAAAACTTTTCAAACATGTACATCTTGTCCCTTAAACAGGCCTTCGTGGCCTAAAACATACCTAGGGGCAGTTCGGGATAAAACCAGGGACATTTAATAAACTTTGGGTACCTTGGAAAATTTCTTTTACTTTCAAGTGTCACACGCCCATGTGGGTGGGGCTGTGTGATCACACACGCCCGTGTGGCTTGGGATACACCCGTGCCCCTAGCCCGTGTGCAACACTGACTTTAACCTTATCATATAATTAGGGGCACACGACCAAGACAACACTGACTTAAACTTTTAGGTGCAGGGGACACATGGCCATACCACAAACCCATGGGAGTGGCCTGTGTATCACACATGGCCTAGACACACGCCCGTGTGCCCAACTGCATAAACCCTAATAGGCTATTTTCCAAGCCTTTGGTCACCCTTTTCAACACTTATACTTAATGATTATCAAATGCAAAGAAAACCATGATTATATTCTTATAAATGTTCTTAGCAAAACTGATTGCATAGAAACCTCATATCATTTGTTTCACACAAGCCAGGTTATTTCCCATCTTGTTTTTATGGGTTTCCATGTCATTTTAACACATTAAAGATTGGCTAGTTCTTGTGACTCATTTCCAATTGGAAACAAACCATCATATATGAATATAAACATGCATGGAAATTTTGTAGGTCATAGCCTACTTCAAAATAGACAACTGAAACCACATGAGAAAAATTATCTGACTCACGACGTAGAGTTAGTAGCCATAGTGTTCACATTGAAGATTTGGAGACACCATTTTTATGGCGAAAGATGCCGAGTATTCACCAACCATAAAAGTCTAAAGTATTTGATGACTCAGAATAAACTGAACCTATGGCTTGAGCTCATAAAAGACTACGAACTGGTGATCGACTATCACTCGGGGAAGGCCAACGTGGTTGCTGATGCTTTGAGTAGGAAGTCATTGTTTGCTTTGAGAGCTATGAACATTCAATTGTTAGTAACCTATGATGGTTCAATTTTAGCCAAGTTGAGAGCGAAACCAATGATTTTGCAAGAGATCTGCGAAGCTCAAAAAGGTGATAAAGAATTGGAAGCTAAGATAACTCAGTGCGAGACTGGTATAGAATCAAATTTTCGGATTGGTTCAAATCGTTGTTTAATATTTTGAGATAGAATTTGTGTACCCAAAGACGATGAGATTATTCAAAAAATTTTGCATGAGGTACATAGCAGTTGTATGTCTATCCATCCGGGTAGTATGAAAATGTACAATGAATTGAGGAAAATGTGTTGGTGGTCGGGAATGAAGAGAGACATTTCAGAGTTTGTCTCTAAGTGCCTAATTTGTCAGCAAGTGAAAGCCGAACACCAAATACCTTTGGGTTTACTTCATCCTATGATGGTCCCTGAATGGAATTGGGACTATATTACTATGGATTTCGTGACCGAGTTGCCTTGCACGCTAAGGAAGAAAGATGCTGTATGGGTTGTGGTTGATAGCTTGACAAAGTCAGCTCATCTTATACCAGTGCGTATGGATTATCTCCTTGAAAAATTGGCTGATTTGTGAGACTTCACGAAGTTCCCTTGTCAATTATTTTGGATAGAAATCTAAGGTTTACCTCGCGGGTTTGGAAAGAGTTACAAGAAGCTGTGGGGACAAAATTGAGTTTTAGCACGGCTTTCCATCCTCAAACTTATGGTCAGTTGGAGAGAGTAATTCAGGTTCTTGAAGACATGTTGCGGTGCTGTGTCCTTGAATTCCAAGGCAGTTTAGAAAAGTATTTACTACTGGTAGAGTTCGCCTACAACAATAGCTATCAGTCGAGTTTGAAAATGGTGCCTTATGAGGCTTTATAAGGGCGTAAGTGCCGAACACCTTTGTATTGGACCGACTCAGAGAAAATCAGATTCATGGGGTTAACTGAGTCAAAGAGACCGAAGAGAAAGTAAAGGTAATTCGTGACTGTTTAAAGGCCATTTTGGATAGACAGAAATCTTACGTGGACTTGAAAAAAAAGAAATTGAGTTTCAACTCGGTGATAAGGTGTTTTTGAAAGTATCCTCGTGGAAGAAAGTCGTTAGATTCAGTAAGAAAGGAAAATTAAGTCCACGTTTTATTAGACCTTATGAGGTGACTGAGAGAATTGGATTGGTAGCTTATCAACTAGCCTTGCCATCTGAATTAGAGAAGATCCACAATGTTTTCCATGTGTCGATGTTGCGCTGATACTGTTCTGACCCTTCGCACGTTCTTTCACCTGCAGAGGTTGAGATTCGATCAAACATGACTTATGTTGAAGAGCTGGTTAAGATTTTGGATTGGGAGGTTAAGCAACTGAGGAACGAGAGTATAGCACTTGTAAAAGTAGTATGACATAGACATGGGATTGAAGAAGCCACATCGGAGCCCGAGGAGACTATGAGAAATCAACACCCAAACCTTTTTAACTGTAAGATTTTTAGGGACGAAAATCCTTAGGGGGAGAATTGTAACAGCTCGATTTTGGGCCTAGTCAGAATAGTGGTTTTGAAACCACAAATTTGAGGTTAGAGAAATTATTTTAATATTATTTTATGTGTTATAGCATGATTATATCAGTGTTTGAAATTTTTGGTGAATTAATTTTAGTGATTGCATGCTGAATTTTGAAAAAAGGACTAAATCGCATAAAGTACGAAAATTTTGTTCTACTAGCTAAAGGAGTCAAATAGCTATGGATCATTAAATTAGAGGTCTTTATTGAGTAAATAGGCCACAAATTTGTTAGTGGCTGAACATGGAGACAAAGAATTTGTAAGGTCAAAGTTAGGTGAAATTTGGTGACAAATTTGAGTAGAAATATAATAAAATAAGAATAAGCTTTCATCTTTTTCATCCTCTTTCTTCTCCATCGATTTATCTAAGAAAGAAGGCCATGGAAGCTTGAAATTTTCAGCAACTTTAGACTCTTGCAAGTAAGTGATTTTGATGGTCTTTCTTGATGATTTTTGTATTTTTGGGGCCCTTGTAGGTTAAGCTAACTAATGGAAGGACTATTTTACAAAATAGTTGATAGTTTAGGGTTTTTCCATGATAGTACTCATATTGGTTGCTAAATTTTTATAGAAGAAAATGAATCGTGTTTGTTAAATAAACAACTTTGTGAAAGAGATTTCATGAAAACACCAAAAAGGGACCATTTGTAAAAGTTACAAAATGAGTAGTAAATGTGTGAAATAATTGAAATTGTGAGATGCTATAGGCTTAAAGTAGTTTCGGCTAGGCTTGGTTAATGTGGAAATTCGATGAAAAATGTTTTACGAGCTTAAGGGCAA
The DNA here is from genome assembly GCF_007990345.1 of Gossypium hirsutum. NCBI lineage: Eukaryota > Viridiplantae > Streptophyta > Magnoliopsida > Malvales > Malvaceae > Gossypium > Gossypium hirsutum. The sequence continues at coordinate 37,435,931 of NC_053433.1, forward strand.
AATCGTAATTTTGTGAGAGTTTAAGGGCAAAACAGTCATTTTGCCAAAATAAGAATTATGAAATGTCTTAATTAATGTGATGATTAAATTAGTGAATTTTATCATTATAGATCAAGAAATATGAAATCCGAACCTAGACCAGGGGAAGACCAAGTTAGTAGACTAATTCAAACTAGTCGCCCATATTTTGTATACCAAGGTAAGTTGCACGTAAATATCACAATTCCATTGTTATTATGCATTAAATAATTGATATTGCATGAAATGTTCAATTTTGTTACGAATATGCATGACGAGATTTGATGTGGTAAAACTCCTCGTTGAACCGTAGGAATAGATCGGATATCCAAGCCGTGATACTAGGTTTGTGAGAGCTAGTGTAAGACCATGTTTGAGACATGGCATCAACCTCGATATGAGAGCTAGTGTAAGACTATGTATGGGACATGGCATCGGCCTCGATATGTGAGCCAGTGTAAGACCATGTCTAGGACATGGCATCGGCCTTGATATGTGAGCCACTATAAGACCATGTTTGGAACATGGCATCGGCATTGATATAAGAGCTAGTGTAAGACCATGTCTGGGACATGGCATCGGCCTCAACATATGGGCTAGTGTAAAACCATGTTTGGAACATGGCATGAGGACCGATATATGATAGCCAGTGTAAAACCATGTCTGGGACATGGCATCAGCATCTTACCCTTTTGTATGAGGCTTATCGGGTATCCATCTATTTTTCCAATAGATTCAACGGATATAATTTAAAGATTATATCATGATTGAGAAAAGTTATGATTATATTGCAAGTGGTACAGGTACATACACGAAACTTATAAGAATGAGCTCAGGTTATGTATATGAATAGTAAGGATGAAAATGAGTAAGTTATGTCTGTAGTCATTCGAGAATCTTGTGCGAGTGTATGATATGTTATCAGTATGGTGCTACTTGGTAAAGCGATGTTAATTATTTACTTGTAACTTACTAGGCTTTATGCTTACTTCCTCTCTTTTCCATTTATCTTATAGTGCCACCAAGCTATCTCGAGAATCAAGGGACATCGGAGGCATTGATTACACTATCACCTAAAGTTTTTTTGGTATAATTAGCTTAAATGTTTTCAGCGTGACATGTATAAGGACTTGGTCTTTTGTTTAGTGTCATGTTGGTTTAGCCACCAGTGTTGGCTCATACAGATGTGATATTCATTTTGTATAGGCTATTGATGTTGGCTAATATTTATTATTATTAAATGCATTTGATGAAAATTCTCATGGATGTGTTTGTTGCATGGTTTGTGTTGATAAGTAGGAGATCTTGTATGTGATAGAAAATAGCTTGGAAATGATGTATGGATGCCTAGGTATTGGCTGATATGGTCATATGTTTATGTGGTATTGGTATTGTTTGATATTTCTGTAGGTGGGTGTAAGTAAGGGTGACAAAAAGGCTTGGCAAAAAGTGTAACACCCCAAATCCGGCCCAGACGTTATGGCCAGATCTGACGTGTCACATGGACTTACGACTTAGTATGCATTCGTTGGTTTAAGTGATTAGGGTGGTCTTTGTAAAAACAACGGTTGAATGAAAAGCTGGTTTATCAATCTTTAGGCTATCCATTTGTTGTGCTTGTTGAGTCTTGGAAAACGTTCATTATTTTTGAAAACTCGCGCAGCCTAACACTAGCAGTTTCGACATAGTATAAATATAGTCAGAAAATAAAACCATAGTGGAAAAAGAAATTTAAATAGCGGCCTTATTACAACTTAAAACTCAAAATTAAATTAGAATATAAAATAATAAAAATAAACTAACTTAGAAAAACCAACTTTGCAGATGATGTGGCCACTTTGAGTCCCTCACAGCTCCAAGCCCACTGTGGTTGGGGATTTCCTGCAGAGATGAAAATAAAGGGTGAGTTCGGTAAACTCACTGTGTAACATAACCCAACCATAGCCCAAAACAGATCAAACCTCAGAGTCAAACTTATCTGGGCCTTGGCCCAGTACAGAAATCAGAATGAAACCCATAGGCCCATAGCAGATACAGAACAAATATATCATGAATGCAGAAATCCCAACCCAGAGCCATCCATAACACTCCCGTACCAGCCTTACACCATGTGGGGAGACTACTCAACCCACCCAACCGCTACACACCACAGAAATTGCAGTGAGGTTTCTAGATATTTTGACTAAATCACCAGATACAGATATTATGGCTAGGCCACTAGAAAAGATATATATATATGTGGCGAAGCCACCAGTTTGCAACGAGGTTGCCACATATTGTGACGGAGTCACCAGAATAGATATATGTGGCGAGGCCACCAGATTACAGCGAGGCTGCTAGAACGCTTCCTCCATCAATATAAACCCATGTCCCGTGCAACAAAAATAATATGTCATAGCATACGTATACAGAAAACAGAACTTCATGCTTTTCAAAAAAAAAAAACCCTAGGGGTAAAATTGTAATTTTGCATGCGTAAGGGTATTTCAGTAATTATTACCTATTGCTAAGGTTTCATGCTCATTCTAACATTTACCAAGTAATCAGAAGTACTTACCGCGTCCTTTTACCAAAGTGGGCCCGTTAGCCCATTGGCCTGTTTTCGACCCATTAAGCCCAAAAATACCATTGTGCACGAAAATGCACACTCTGCACCTTAATCATCCAAATGCACCATATTTATTAACAACTGTCTCACGAGCGCTCGCACACTCGTGAGTTCACAAAATACCAACATTTCTGTATTTCGACTTTTATTGATTCAGTCTAAATGAGGGTATCGTTTACACACCTGGTTGATGATGATTGATGACGATATCTCCCACGCGATAATCCTACAATCGATCACTAACACATTAGACTTACGAATTAACGATAACTAACATAAATCCACGTCAACTAACCCAATCATCACACAAGTTAGTCATTTACGCACGAGGGGCAAAATAGTCATTTAACACCCTAGGGGCAAAATGGTAATTTTACCCCACAAGGGTATCTCGGTAATTCTACCGTACTGGGTATTTCGGTAATTCTACCCTACAGGGGTATTTTAATAATTCTACCTTACAAGGGTATTTCGGTAATTCTACCTTACAGGGGTATTTTAGTAATTCTACAACTTATCCACTTAGGCCTACGGACCCATTGGGACCACATGGCCCATTTCAGCCCATCGAGGCCCAAAATAGCCGTCGTATTGCTAGAGTAATGAGAAATACACACATATTAGGAGACTGCAGTTAATCCGCGCTCCAAACACTCTTAGCTGACGCCCAACCCAAACGACACGTCACAAAGTGAAAGCGATCAGCCAAGAAGGGTATGCCTACTCTCCTCATGGTTTGCTCTATTTAAAGTCAGCTCTCCATCTACTCTTATGTTAGCTTCCCGATGTGGGATCCCTCCATCACCAGAGTTTAAAACCAACACCAACTCTTGTCGTCCCAACATAGCAAAATAATCAACCTTTGCATGCCAAGGGATTTGAACCAAAGTCCTCTCACATGCCAACTCACGCCACCACCACTAGGCCATCAACTCATTTGTGTCATAAATCCAACACATTAAACTTTAAAGCGCACCTACTTGCTTCAAGATTTATTGAAAAGAAAAACCAAAATATATTACAAGAGCCAAGACTTGAACCTTGGACCCCTTGCTACCTCTATGGCGTCACTTCCTTGTCCCCTAAGTGGTGCCACCTTGCCACTACACCACACTCCTTTCTGTGTCATCTTTTACCCCTTTACTCTTAAAAGCCCAAAAGCCAATTGCATCACCTGTTCATAAAATTAAAATTCTGAAGACTACAACGAATTTAACTTAATTTTGGGCCTTCTAAAGGCCCACTAACCTACTAAAATATATATTTTAACCAACCAGAACACGCAAATTTTAAAAATCACAGAAACACAGAAAACCTGAAAATTGAGGCGTTACAACTCTACCCTCCTTAAAGAAATTTCGTCCTCAAAATTTTACCTGAATCAAACAGATGAGGATATTGTTGATGCATCGCCACTTCTAGCTTCCAAGTAGCTTCCTCTCTGCCATGATTAAGCCACAGAACCTTTACTAGTGAAACTGATTTCCTCTTCAAAATCTTAACATTTCGATCCAAAATCTAGATAGGCTCTTCCTCAAAAGTCAAGTCTGTTTGGACCTCGATCTCTGAAACCAGCACAACATGAGTAGGGTCAGAATGATACTGCCTTAACATGGAGACATGAAAGACATCATTAATCCTATCCAATTCTAGAGGTAGCTCCAACTGATAAGCCATTGGACCCACTCGCTTAAGAATCCGATAAGGCCCAATAAACCGCGGACTTAACTTGCCTTTCCTCCCAAACCTTAATATTTTCTTCCAAGGTGAAACCTTCAAAAAGACCATATCACCCATAAAGTACTCAATTTCCTTGCATTTCAAATCTGCATATGACTTCTGTCTATCAAATGCTTCCTTCAACCCGTCTCTAATCAACTTGACCTTATCCTCAGTATCTGCCACCAACTCAAGTCCAAGAACCTGTCGTTCACCCAACTCAGTCCAACAACTAGGTGTACGGCATCTTCGCCCATACAGTGCCTCATAAGGTGCCATTCGAATACTTGCCTGATAACTGTTCTTGTATCAAAACTCTGCCAATGGTAAGTAATCCTCCTAACTGCCTCGAAAGTCGATAACGCATCCCCTCAACATGTCTTCCAGAATCTGAATAACCCTTTCCAACTGACCATCAGTCTGAGGATGAAAAGCTGTACTAAAGTTCAACCAGGTACCCAACGCCTCATGTAACTTTTGCCAAAACCGAGATGTGAATCTAGGATCTCGATCAGAAATAATCGACACTGGCACTTCGTGAAGTCGCACTATTTCCGCCACATACAATTTGGCTAACTTCTGAAGAGAATAATCGGTGCGGACAGGTATGAAATGAGCAGATTTGATCAACCTATGTACAATTACCCAAATCGAGCCCTTCTTCGATGGTGTCAAGGGTAACCCACTCACAAAATCCATGGTTACCCTCTCCCACTTCCAAAGTGGTACTTTTAGTGGCTGCAAAAGTCCGGAAGGTAATTGATGTTCAGCTTTCACTTGCTGACAAGTCAGACATTTTCCCACAACTTTCATTACCTCTCGCTTCAATCCAGGCCACCAATACAACTCCTTTAAGTCACGATACATTTTACTCCCTCTAGGATGCATAGCACATAGAGCTCCATGAGCTTCTTTCAGAATTGCTTGCCTCAAGTCAGAGTCCTTCGGAATACAAACTCTACCTCGGTAACACAAAACTCCCTCACTATTCAGTTCAAACTCAAAAGTATCCCCATTCTTAACCTGCCAAAATCGAGAAACCAGGGACTCATTCCTCGACTGTTTTTCCTTAATCTCATCCACCCAGGTCGGCCTAACTTGTAGTTCTGCTAACAGACTACCGTTGTCATACAGACTCAAACTAGCAAACATGGCTCTCAGATCAGATACAGTTCTACGACTTAGGGCATCAGCCACCACATTAGCTTTGACTGGGTGATACTCAATCGCGCAGTCATAATCCTTAAGCAACTCTATCCATCTCTACTGCCTAAGGTTCAGCTCTTTCTGAGTCAGCAAGTACTTAAGACTTTTATGATCTGTGTATATAATACACCTTTCTCCGTACAGGTAATGTCTCCAAATCTTAAACGAAAAGATTACCGCTGCCAACTCCAGATCATGAGTAGGATAGTTAACTTCATGTGGTTTAAGCTGTTGTGATGCATAAGCAACCACTTTACCCTTTTGCATCAGCACATAACCCAACCCTACATGTGATGTATCACTGTATACGGTAAAATCTTTTCTAGACTCTGGCTGAATTAGTACAGGTGCCTCGGTCAGAACTTTCTTCAGCTTCTCAAAAGATTCCTGTTGTTTCTCAGTCCAAACAAACGGTACTCCCTTCCTTATAAGCTGTGTCAAAGGCGCTGCCATCACAAAAAATCCTTCCACAAACCTTCTATAATTCCGACACTGACCTCGATAGCTTCTATTCCAGAATCGCTTTAATCTTTTGAGGGTCCACCTTGATTCCTTCAGTAGAGACAACATGCCCCAAGAAAGTTAACTCTCTCAACCAGAACTCACACTTACTGAATTTCGCATAAAGCTCCTTCACCCTCAACACTTGCAGCATAATACGAAGATGCTCATCATGCTTCTCCTCAATTTGAGGATAAACTAGAATATCATCGATAAAGACGACCACGAATCGATCCAAGTATGGCTGGAACACTCGATTCATCAGATCCATAAATGCCGTAGGTGCGTTCGTCAATCGAAATGGCATAACCAAGAACTCATAGTGACCATATCGAGTTCTGAATGTCGTCTTGTGAATATCCACCTCCTTAACCCTCAACTGAAGATACCCAGATCGAAGGTCAATCTTGGAAAATATTGAAGCTCCTCTAAGTTGGTCGAATAAATCATCGATTCTCGGCAGTGGTTACTTGTTCTTAATCATTAGTTTGTTCAACTGCCGATAATCGATGCACATCTGCATTGACCCATCTTTCTTCTTTACGAACAACACTGGTGCTCCCCACGGAGACACACTTGGTCTAATGAAGCCTCTACCCAATAACTTTGAATTTGGGCTTTCAGCTCCACCAACTCCTTCGGTGCCATCCTATAAGGTGCAATGGACACCGGTGCCGTTCCAGGCAATAAGTCGATTCCAAACTCAACCTCTCAGTTCGGAGGCAGTCTCGGAAGCTCCTCTGGAAAAACATCTTGAAAATCTTTGACGATTCTAATTTTATCCACTGTCAGATCCTCAGTTTTTGATTGGCTGACAAATGCCAAATAAGCCTCACATGCCTTTCAAATCCACTTCTCGGCTCTCAATGCCGACACCACATTAGACAGATAATCCCTACGCTCGCCTATCACCAAAACCTCCTCATCCTTTGTGGTCTTTAATATTATTCACTTAGCAGCACAATCCAAAGTAGCCCTATGCTTAACAAGCCAATCCATTCCCAAAATGAGATCGAATTCTCCGAAAGGTAGCTCCATCAGATCTCCAGAGAAAAATTTTCCTTGAGTTTCTATAGGCACATCTCTATACAGTTTATATACCCTAACCGAGTGACCCAAAGAACTTAGTACAGATACCCCACTCATGGTCTCCTCAGAGCGCACACCCAGCGACCTAGATATAGCACATGCAACATATGAATGGGTAGATCCAACATCTATCAACGCAGTGTGTGGGATACTGGAAATTAGAAACGTACCAGTTATGACGTCAAGTGCATAACCCTCCTCTCGACGACGAGCTGCATACACCAACGCCACCTGACGAGCCTCAGTAAATCTAGCACCCATGCCAGGCGCTCATCTTCCTTGACCATTTCCATTACCACCAATGCCTTGCCCACGTCCTCTCGAAAATTATGGTCCACCCCTCACTGGTTGAGTGATCGTCCGCTCTAAAACTTGAACCTAGTCTGGTTCTTGGGGACAATCCTTAACCCTATGCTCCATAGATCCGCATTAGAAACAAGTACCAGAACGTTTTCGACACTCGCCCATATGCAACTTCTCACAATTCCTATAACCCTACGGTCTAACAGCATTCATCGATACTGCTCGAACTAGCTCCTTTACCCTTGCTCTCTTAACATTCCTGTTAATACCACCTGAAAGTCCTGAATCTCTCCTAAAACGGTTTCGATCTTTCTCACGATTCTGTCTTTCTGTATGCTTCACTTCCTCAGCTATCTTAGCTTTCTCCACTAAAGCAGCGAAGTTACACTTCTTCTGCGGAGCAATAAGCACCCTAAGTTCATCTCTTATACCATCCTCGAAGCTACGCTACGCTCATACTCTGTAGCGACAATCCTAGAAGCATACCGACTCAGTCTTAGAAACTCAGACTCATACTCAGCCACTGACTTACTCCCTTGGACCAGGTTCAGAAATTCTTTTCGGTGAGCGTCCACGTAACTAGCCCCAACATACTTTCCTTTGAAGGCTATCTTAAACAGCTCCGAAGTCACACTGTCAGCAGGAGTTCCATCTCTCACCGTGAGCCAGCACTGATAAGCCTCATCCCTGTGTAATGATATGGCTCCCTTCAACTTCTACTCCACAGAGTATTCCAGAGCTACACCAGATATGCCCCTAAATATCTCTGCTCCATTGGCCCGGAGCTACTCAGAAATAGACCCCCGAATTTCGTTTCCCGTACTTGCCCCAACAACCCTTTCCAAAACTCAGAGCATTGCCTGGGATAGAGCATCATCCCCGGTACCTCGATCATGAGACTCTACCTCCATTGCCGGTGGTACCGATGCATCAGCTACCGGCACATGTCCTGAAGATGAAGATTCAGCCTGAGCATTACCTCGGCCATGTCCACGGCCTTTTCCACGAGCTGCTCGTGTACTAATTTTGTATTATCTGCTTAAGAATTTTATGAATCGGTTTAATATTTCAATGTTTATTACAGATGTCTTATGAATAACAGTAATTCAAAATTTGAGTTTGTTTCCTTTTACGGTAGCCTAGCTACAGTCTCAGTCTACTTATCAGAGTTTCTATAGTTCCAGTGTTACCCTAACTAAAGTACCATGATAAGGTTTTGTACAAGCATATAAAAGATATTTCAGAAACAATGAGAAAGGCTTAGAAAAATTACAGACTTGGGCCGGAGATTCGATATGCCACCTTCTAAAAAAAGCCTAATTTTAGAAAATCGATTTTAATCTTTAAAATCATCTATTTGTAAAGAAAAAATATTGGAAACATTCTCGAAAACAATTTATAATCAAGTTACAAAAAAATGATTTTTGAAAACCTTTATTCAGTGTTTCTTTACAAACTCCCGTTTTTAGACCCGTTCCACAGTCAAATTGTTGCAACTTGGCTCTGATACCACTAATTGTAACACCCTAAACCCGGCCCAGATGTTATGGCTAGATCTGACGTGTCACGTGGACTTACGACTTAGTATGCATTCGTTGGTTTAAGTGATTGGGGTGGTCTTTGTAAAAATAGCGGTTGAATGAAAAGCCTGTTTATCAATCTTTAGGCTATCCATTTATTGTGCTTGTTGAGTCTTGGAAAACGTTCATTAATTTTGAAAACCCGCGCAACCTAACACTAGCTGTTTCGACATAGTAGAAATATAGTCAGAAAATAAAACCATAGCGAAAAAAGAAATTTAAATAGCGGCCTCATTACAACTTAAAACCCAAAATTAAATCAGAATATAAAATAATAAAAATAAACAAACTTAGAAAAACCAACTTTGTAGATGATGTGGCCACTCTGAATCCCTCACAGCTCCAAGCCCACTATGGTTGGGGATTTCCTGTAGAGATGAAAATAAAGGGAGAGTTCAGTAAACTCAGTGTGTAACATAACCCAACCATAGCCCAAAACAGATCAAACCTCAGAGTCAGACTTATCTGGGCCTTGGCGCAGTACAGAAATCAGAATGAAACCCATAGGCCCATAGCAGATACAGAACAAATATATCATGAATGCAGAAATCCCAACCCAGAGCCATCCATAACACCCTCGTACCAGCCTTACACTATGTGGGGAGACTACTCGACCCACCCAACGCTACACACCACAGAAATTGCAGCGAGGCTGCCAGATATTATGACAAAGTCACCAGATACAAATATTGTGGCTAGGCCACCAGAACAGATATATATATATGTGTGTGTGGCGAAGCCACCAGATTGCAGCGAGGCTGCCAGATATTGTGACGAAGTCACCAGAATAGATATATGTGGCGAGGCCACCAGATTGCTGCGAGGCTGCCAGAGCGCTTCCTGCATCAATATAAACCCATGTCCCATGCAACAGAAATAATATTTCATGGCATACGTATACAGAAACAGAACATCATGCTTTTAAAAATAACCCTAGGGGTAAAATTGTAATTTTGCATGCATAAGGGTATTTCAGTAATTATTACCTATTGCTAAGGTTTCATGCTCATTCTAATGTTTACCAAGTAATCAGAAGTACTTACCTCGTCTTTTTACCAAAGTGGGCCCGTTGGCCCATTGGCCCGTTTTCGACCCATTAAGCCCAAAAATACCGTTGTGCACGAAAATGCACACTCTGTACTCTAATCATCCAAATGCACCATATTCATTAACAACTGTCTCACGAGCACTCGCACGCTCGCGAGTTCACAAAATACCAACGTTTCGGCATTTCGGCTTTTACCGATTCAGACTAAGAGAGGGTGTCGTTTACACACTTGGTTGATGACGATTGATGACGATATCTCCCACGCGATAATCCTACAATCGATCACTAACACATTAGACTTATGAATTAACAATAACTAACATATATCCACGTCAACTAACCCAATCATCACACAAGATAGTCATTTACGCACGAGGGGCAAAATAGTCATTTAACACCATAAGGGCAAAATGGTAATTTTACCCCACAAGGGTATCTCAGTAATTCTACCCTACAGGGGTATTTCGATAATTCTACCCTACAGGGGTATTTCAATAGTTTTACCCTACAAGGGTATTTCGGTAATTCTACCTTACAGGGGTATTTTAGTAATTCTACAACTTATCCACTTGCGCCTACGGACCCATTGGGACTACATAGCCTATTTCATCCCATCGCGGCCCGAAATAGCCGTCCTACTGCTAGAGTAATGAGAAATACACACCTATTAGGAGACTGCAGTTAATCCGCGCTCCAAACACTCTTAGCTGACGCCCAACCCAAACGAGCACGTCACAAAGCGAAAGGGATCAGCTAAGAAGGGTATGCCTACTCTCCTCATGGTTTGCTCTATTTAAAGCCAGCTCTCCATTTACTCTTATGTTAGCTTCCCGATGTGGGATCCCTCCATCACCAGAGTTTAAAACCAACACCAACTCTTGCCGTCCCAACATAGCAAAATAATCAATCTTTGCGTGCCAAGGGATTCGAACCAAAGTCCTCTCACATGCCAACTCACGCCACCACCACTAGGCCATCAACTCATTTGTGTCATAAATCCAACACATTAAACTTTAAAGCGCACCTACTAGATTCCAGATTTATTGAAAAGAAAAACCAAAATATATTGCAAGAGCCAAGACTTGAACCTTGGACCCCTTGCTTCCTCTATGGTGTCACTTCCTTGTCCCCTAAGTGGCACCACCTTGCCACTACACCACACTCCTTTTTGTGTCATATTTTACCCCTTTACTCTTAAAAGCCCAAACGCCAATTGCATCACCTGTTCATAAAATTAAAATTCCGAAGAGTACCACAGATTTAACTTAAGTTTGGGCCTTCCAAATGCCCACTAACCTACTAAAATATATATTTTAACCAACCAGAACACACACAAATTTTAAAAATCACAGAAACACAAAAAACCTAAAAATTGGGGCATTACAAATAGCCTTGTTTTTGTCCATACGAGTAGACACACGGGCGTGTGTCTAGACCATGTGTGACACACAGTCTGCCTCATGAGCATGTAGTCAGGCCGTGTATCCCTTGCACATAAATTTGGCAAAATAGAATGCCCAATAGTAACGACACAGGTGGAGACACGATCGTGTGTCTCAACCGTGTGGAGGACACGGTCTAGCACACAGGCGTGTGCTTTCATTGTGTGCCCCTAAATGGTTGCTGACGTCAGAATCAGAATATCAAGGTTTTTGTACATGGGCTGAGACACAGGCTTGTCATAGCCGTGTGCAGGACACGAGCCATGGACACGGGCGTGTATCAAGCTGTATGAAAACCCCTATAGGTTTGAATTGAGAAATAAATTTGTGCAGGCTAGGGACACAAGCGTGTCCCGATATGTTTAGGCCATGTGAGACACACGAGCCTTCAACATGTCCATGTTAAGAGGACACACGAGCGTGTCGCATTCCCACACGGGCAAGTGCCCTTGTTTGCATTGAAATTATTCAAAGCTTTCAAAGTGTTCGGTTATTTCCCGAACCATTTCCAAAGCGTGTTTTTGGGCCTCGTAGGTTTATATTAGGGGCATTAAGAGGAAGTTTGAAAGTTTTAAATTTGAGTGAAATTCGATGACTTGAAATTGTTTGTATGCACGTGTTTAAGTCTAGTAACGCGTCGTACCCTATCCCAGCGTAGGATACAGGTAAGGGGTGTTACATGAGAATCATGTGTTAGGCTTTTGAGCCATATCAAATTGAGAGATAATATGTTTAGTTCACTTGATTTGTGATTCATTGGATATGTGTAAAAAAATGAAAGATTTGCAAAATTGCCTATTAAAATGGCTATGAAAGTATATGAAGTTAAGAGTTTAAATCATTGAAAGATGTCAAGCTTTGGGCTTGAAAATATGAATACGCATAATTAATGTGCATGTTACTATAAGGCTTGAAATGATTTCTTAATGATTATTATGGTATGTTATATTGGAGAGGTTACGATCATTTGGCAAATGCTAAGATTTATTAAATTATGCTTATAAATTGAAGGGGGTAAGCATTGTGATTGAGTAAGTTATGCCTATGAAGATTTAATGACATTTATGTTGTGTTATGTTATGTTTTTTGTATGAAAAATGTATGACTATTATTGTATATCATTTTCATATGAACTTACTAAGCTTTGTAGCTTACTCCCCTTCCTTTCCCATATCTTATAGGGTTGTATGCTAGCTCGGGTTGGAGATCGCCAAAGATGCTATCACACTATCAAGCTATCATGTTGGGTAAATGAACGCAAACCCTTGAGTCTATGGCATGTATAAGGACTTAGTCATTTTTCTGTATGTGTCATTATGATATGGCCAAATGTATTCGCTTGTAATGATTAAGGATTTGATTTGGTATGTAGCCATATAAATTGGCTTATATTGGCTAATGAGTTGCAAGCATATTAATTACTCATATGCCTATGCCAATGTCATTGTGTGATGTGGGTTATTATGGTATGTTAATGAAATTAGGCTAGATGATACATGTGGGAATTTGTTATGTTGAACGTGATTGGGTATGTGTGGACTTGATAAAGTATTATGTTATGAGCATGTATATAAAGGTAAGGAAATGATATGTTTAAGTCTTTATTGTTGATGTATAGGTTAAATTAGCAAATAAATGTCATGTAAATATTCGATAAAGACTAGCTATTGGAATGGCTAGTTATGGATATGCTTTGGTGTTTTGTATGTCTAAATTAAAGTTAATACAAAGAAATCATGAAAGAGTAAAATTAGTATTAAAACAGTTTTGGACAGCAGCAGTCGTATAAATTTGAAAAATCACCAAAAATTGTTGAAATCAAATTAGACTTTGAATAAAATACGAAATTAAAGCCTATTGATTCTAATTTTACATAGAAGAAACGGTGTAAGCAAAAGAATTTCATTTTATGAGATATTTGAATTTTTTTGAGATAATATCAGAATGATTTCAAGTTCCCCTATTCTGAATTTTAAAAATCATTAAAATTTTTATAAAAATACTTGGGGGGTAAAATTTTTATGTTTAAATTCTTAATGAATCTATTTTTAATAGAAAGAAATAGGAACGCCACCCGAATCCCATACTAAAGATAATTAATTTTTCGTGAAGAAAGGTCAAAATTACGAAACAACAGAACAGGGATGAATTTGAAGAATTAACTATACTTATTGGCTGAACCATAAATTCTAAAAAAAATTAGTATGAATATATTTGAGTCTAGTTTTCGAAAAATCAAGCGGATCTTAATTTAGAATTCTGTAGCTCAAGATATAACTAATTTAGTGACTATAACTCAAGTAGACAGTTTTGTTATGAATAGTAAATAATTATTTTGATATGTTTAAGCCTTGATTATGGGTGTGTTGGTAGCTTAATTGTGCCATGTTCAGTGCCATTGAAAGCGTGTATGTGAGTGTGCAAATGAGGGTGGCAAATGGCTTGGTAAATAGCCATTTTCTTGGCCACACGGGTAAAGACACAACCGTGTGTCTCAGCCATGTGAAAGACACGACCCTGAGACACTGGTGTGTGACTTGGCCGTGTGACCCCAAATTGTGCATAACATTATAAACAGAGAGTTACATGAGCTGAGGGCACTGGTGTGTGTGACCACACGGCCTACCCACACGGGCGTCTGACCCCTATTTTGATGAAAAATTTTTTGAGTTTTCCAAAGTTTTTGGTTTAGTCCCAAACCAGTTCCAATGATGTTTTGGGCCTCATGGGCCCGTATAAGGGACGATATTCATGTGTATGAATGGTTTTAAATTGAATGAAATTGTATGGCCCGATTTTGTATGATTGGTTGTGTTTAAATTCGATAATGCCTTCTACCCTGTCCCGGTGTCAAACACGGGTAAGGGGTGTTACATTTAGTGGTATCAGAGCTATGGCTTAGTCAATTTTCAGACTAACATAGAGTATGTAAGTCTAGCTATACATGCCATATTACCATCTGTGATAGTGTGATGTCTCCTAAACCTGACGAAATTGTTCTATTGAGATAGAAATGCTTTCCAACCTAGCTACTTTCGATAAGGCCGAAAGTGATATTAAGATGTTTGAAAATAAGCTTGTGATGAGACGAAACACAGAAAGGTAAGAATAAAAGTTCATGATATGTATGTGATTAAGTATAAAATGAAACAGACATAAGTTGAGAAATATGGAAAAATGAAATGAAATGAAAGTTTATATTGTAATAAGCTCACCCATGTTTGTTTGATATCCATATGATGTTACATGCCTAACTTATTTGATTAAGTGAACATGACAAATAATCTTACTCAAATCGATGGAATATGTGTTTATGTGCACTTGTTTGAATAAGATAATCGGAAAGTTAGTATAACATATATATGTATGTTAATTTGCTTGAAGTGAATTATGTGATTGTGAAAATATTATGCGGATGATAAATGCTAAGTCATATTTTTGAATTTATGAGAGTCAAATTAGAGGCTTTACGACCTCACCCCCTTACCAATGTGGTATTTTATAATAAGATTTTACGAGATTTATGCTGAATGAACTCACAAGTGCAAGACTAAAGAGTTCAGTAGCGAAATAACTAAAATATGGTCAGAGTTGAGAATAGTTTGGCAAGAGAATATAGTTCTGGAAGAGATATCAGATTATTCTAAAGATCATTCAGATTACTCAATGTCACGGATAAAGAAAAAGTTAATCTCGGTAAATCAACTTATTCAGATATGATGTTTCAAGAATATGTTTGCTAAAATTTCTCCCGAATTGGTTTTCATTAGTGAGTGGAATAATACGGGGTTCATGATAACAAAATTAGTCAGAGAAATGATGTCTGAAATGTAAAAATGTCTGAATATAACAATTATGGTTGAATAGATTACAATGATCTCGTCTAAGTATTATGTATATATATTCATTCATCCTCAGGGGTTTATGTGATTGTCCGTTTCCTGATGAAATCCTTATCGAGTGAGAATGTTAGCTAACCCTAATGTTAGATGAAAGCACTGTGGGTCTGTTTATTTAATGATCGAAATTTCTTTATCTCTTCAGAATTCTATTCTAATATGTTGGAATGAAGTCGATGGTAAAAATTTATGTGAGACTGATCTCATTTTTCTACTGATTATGGTTATTTTATATATGCAAGAAATACATTATCACTATTATGATTGAAGTCCAGAGTCGGTAAATAGTGTTTTTCGTCTACCTTTCTCTGAGGAATTATCAAGATCTTTATTATCTTCTTGTGAGTTATGTTCTCGGGCTTCCAGTATGGTATCGTATCTTGGATTTCTTTATCTCAATTTTACGATCATTCTTATTTCGTGAATTATCAACCATGGCTTATCTTTCAAGTGTGTTCTTCAGCTTGTGATAACTATGTCTATTATGATTATGCTTCTGGTTTGATCATAGAAACATGATGATTCTGGTCTCTGGATTTCTCTAATTTTTGTGCAAGGAATTAACATTGGCAACGGTATAAAAGATGGAAGCACAAACTCAAGTCGTATTATGGATTTCTTTTTCAGGTAAGTTGATTAAAGTCAATGCATTCAATCAAGAGTCTTTGTTTCTTTGAACTAACGCCATTGTAAAGGCCTTTGATTAGCATGATAAGAGAATTTCAAAAGATTGTGTGTTTGAGTTGTTTAAATAGCATGAAAAAATGAACATTTTCTTATGTTATTATTTAATAGTCGAAATCGACTCGGTTGTTTTTATCAAAATGAGCTGGTCAGTTGAAATGTGATTTGAGTTACATGTAGTTAAAGTATCCTCAGTTATGGTAATAAATTTTGTGCATTCACGAGTATATTGATGGACAGTCTAAATGAAGGATTGATATTCTAGAGAGTATGATATCGAGATATACCCATTAGATTTGTTCTAATCTGATGATGTTATTATGAGTTAAAGCTGTTCTGAATGATATGGTTACCACATTTATGAAAATTTGGATAGTCTGTGCATGTTAGCAAGTTGAAAACAGTTGAAGATATTATTAACCGAAGCTCTGGTTCTGAGTTCAGTTTGAATTGAGTAATGAATTTATGATTTTTTAGTGATGCACTATTGAACAGATTGGAATGTGTTTTATTAGTAGAATGTAAAGTGATGGATCTTGTTTTCAAAATGTTAATATTACATTAAAAAGAACTGTTCGGCCAGTGATTTAGAGACGGTCACTTTTATGTCCATATTGAGAATTTGGTGATATTGTTTATTCGACGAAAGGTGTCTCATGTTCCCTAATTTCAATAATTAAAGTATCGAATGTTATAGAAAGATCTGAAGTTAAGATAGTGTTAAAGACTTGAGCTGTTGAAAGATCACGAGTAGTTATTGATTAATCTCTGGGAAAGCAGATATAGTTACAGCTGTTGAATGGAAAAATCTTTGTTTATTTTGTGAGTGTGATTACATGATTGATCTTAATTGATGATGATCTGATTTTAGCTAGATTAAAAGCTAATGCGATGTTTTCATTGCAAGATTGAGAATCTCATAAATGTGTTAATGAATGGTAAGCTAAACAAGTTCAGTATGAGTCGATTTTTTATTCTAAATTTTAGGTCTGACCTGATGACTGATGTTATTGTTATGAGATAGAAATTATGTGCAGATGAATTCAGAGCTTATGCAGGAAATTTTTGTACGAGGCTTAGTAGTATCTTGTTGGTTCATTCTAGGAGTAATCAAAATGTGCAGTTATTTGAAATAGATGTTTTAGTGATTGGGTTTCTTATTTGATAGATCGACCGAGTTATATGTTTTTGAGGTTGTTACCTTTCATAGATTGCTAGTCCCCATTATTTCAAATTGAGATCTGAGGGCTATATCCCAATTATGGAAAAAGCTACAGGAAACTATGAATACACAGTTGCATTTTGGCACGGTAATACACCTATAAATCGATGGTAAGTCAGAGAGTAATTCAAAACTTTGACAATATGCTCCGAGACTATGTGTTAAAGTTAAAGGTGATTAGAAAGAGATATACGAGGTTGATATGATTTGGGATTCTAGGAAATTAGTGAAAGTGATTCATGAGAGTTGAAAGAAATTTCTTCAGGTAAGAGTTTCGAGGACGAAAATCCTTAAGGGGGAGAGTTGTAACAACTAGATTTTGGGCCTAGTCAGAACAGTGATTTCGGGACCACAAATCCAATGAGGAAAAAAATTAATTTTATTATATTTTTATGGTCTACAGTTTCACGGAATGATTTTGTGAAAATTTCGTTTGAATGTTTCGATGTTTGGGCACTCAATTTAATCAAAAGGACTAAATAGTAAAATTGAAAAACTTGAGTTCTAGAAGCCAAAGGTGCCTAATTGCTATGAAATTTTAAATTGAAGGTCCTTAAATGGTAATTAGACCATTGGTTAATTTTTTGGACAAAAATGGACATGAAATTGGTGAAATAGAATATTTTCAAGTTAGGGGCATTTTGGTCATTTAGTAATTAAAATGAATTAAAAACAAATTTAAAAGCCAATTTTTGTCCATCTTCGACCCCATGGCCGAATTTCACCAGGGAAACCATGGCTAGGGTTTTTCAAACTTCCAAGCTCGATTATAAGTCCATTCTAGCCTCATTTTTAATGATTTTCATGTTTTTGAAATCCTCGTAACAAGATCTATCTATTTCTACCACCAATTTGAGATATAGTTAAAGTTTAGGGTTTTGACCCATGATGAATATTTGTGTATTTTTGTGTTTAATGGTAGAAAATGCATGTTTATGGTTAGAGAAAAGACTTTTACTAGGTGATTTTCAATGAAAATACCTAAAAGGACTAATTTGTAAAAGTTATAAAATATGTCATAAAAGTGTGATTTAATGAAAAATGTGGACTAATATAAGTATAAAAGAGGTTTGGATAGCTTGGGAATCGAGGAAATTGAATAAATTTCATTTTTTGAGCTTAGAGGTAAAAATGTAAATATGTCAAACTTTAGGGGCAAAAATGTAATTTTTCCATAATATGATTTTTGGGTCACATTGAATAATGTGACTAATAAGTGAGCTAAATTTGATATTATAGATCAAGAAAAATGAGATTCAGGCCTAGAACGAGGGAAAATAAGTATTTGATGGTTAGGTCTTTTTCACCATTTCTGGTATCGAGGTAAGTTTGTATGTGAATAATGCAATGCTATATTTAAGTTTTAAATTGCTTGAATATTGTATGATTTATATGATTGATATTATGAGCAAGTTTGAAAATGCCAAGATAACGAAAAAGTCCCAGTTGAACCTTAGGAATAGATAGGATCAAATGTCATAACATTAGGGTTATGTGTGATTTCATATCTGGGATATGGCATCGATATGTGATTTTGTGTAAGACCATGTCTATGACATGGCATCAATATGGGACATTGTGTAAGATGATAGCTGGGCTATCAGCATCGATATATGATCCCATGTAAGACCATATCTGGGATACGGCATTGGCATCTTACTATATGTATGAGGCTTCCCGGGTATCCTTTAGTATTCCAAGTGGTTCAACGAGTAATTCAAAGATTATGTCAAAGATGTGAAAAGATATGACTGTATTACGAGTTTGTACAGGTACGTACGTAAAGTTTATAAGCATTGGCTTCATGATATTATAAGTTCGTGATCACTGTGAAAGTGACCTTCAGTTAATCTTGTGAATATGTATTTATGTTGATGATGTGTAAATTCATGGTAAATTCTGTTGAGAATCATGTGTTAGGCTTCTGAGCCATATCAAATTGAGAGATAAGATGTTTAGTTCACTTGATTTGTGATTCATTGGATATGTGTAAAAAAATGAAAGATTTGCATAATTGCCTATTAAAATGGTTATGAAAGTATGTGAAGTTGAAAGTTTAAATCATTGAAAGATGTTAAGCTTTGGGCTTGAAAATATGAATACGCATAATTAATGTGCATGTTACTATGAGGCTTGAAATGATTTGTTAATGATTATTATGGTATGTTAGATTGGAGAGGTTACGATAGTTTGGAAAATGTTAAGATGTATTAAGTTCTGCTTATAAATTGAAGGGGGTAAGCATTGTGATTGAGTAAGTTATGCCTATGAAGATTTAATGACGTCTATGTTGTGTTATATTATGTTATGTTTGTTGTATGAAAAATGTATGACTATTATTGCTTATCATTTGTATACGAACTTACTAAGCTTTGCAGCTTACTCCCCTTCCTTTCCCATATCTTATAGGGTTGTATGCTAGCTCGAGTTGGAGATCGCCGGAGATGCTATCACGCTATCAAGCTATCATGTTGGGTAAATGAACGCAAACCCTTGAGTCTATGGCATGTATAGGGACTTAGTCATTTTTGTGTATGTGTCATTATGATATGGCCAAACGTATTGGCTTGTAATGATTAAGGATTTGATTTGGTATGTAGCCACATAAATCGGCTTATATTGGCTAATGAGTTGCAAGCATATTAATTACTCATATGTCTATGCCAATTTCATTGTGTGATGTAGGTTATAATGGCATGTTAATGAAACTAGACTAGATGATACATGTGGGAAGTTGTTATGTTGAAGGTAATTGGGTATGTGTGGACTTGATAAAGTATGATGTTATGAGCATGTATATGAAGGTAAGGAAATGATATGCTTATTTAACACCCCTAATCCGTATCTGTTGCCAGACTAGGGTTAAAGGCATTACCAGACGAATTGGAACATTTAACTTTCATTTCATAAACATCAAAGCATCAGAGATCAACATCAATATAGAGTCCCTTATAAAAAGGTCTTCAAGACCTAAAACATGTGTCAGAAAAGAATCGGGACTAAACCGAAGACATACAAAATTTTCCCAAAACTTAAACATTTTTCAAAGAAGTATAGGTCACATGCCCGCGTAAACAGGCTGTGTCCCTTACACGGCATTAGACACGCAATAGGGCATACATACTGACTTACTCACACGGCCACAGGACACGCCCGTGTGCCTTGGCCGTGGTCGAAACTGACTTGGGCCACACGGCTAGCCACACGCCCGTGTGCCTTGGCTGTGCTCGAGCCTGACTTAAAAATTGTAGGGTACCCAGGGGACACACGACCGTGTCACATAGCCGTGTGTCGCACATGGCTGAGACAAACGCCCGCGTCTTTACCCGTGTGGACAAAAATAGGCCATTTGAATAGCCAATTTGCCACCCCAATTTGGGTCAACCTACAAACACCAAACTAAGCATATTTACACAATAATTTCAGCCAATTTCTAAACCAAACCATACCATATTCAAGCCATAACATTATCAACCATTTACAAATCTCAATTCATCAATCAATTCATAACAAAACTTAATCTAAAATCATACCTAAACATATGATCAATACATCATTCAATCAAATGCTCAAAACTTACCAAATTTCTCAACATTGACCATTTCTTTAAGCCAACCAAAACATACCATAATTTCACATTAGCAACACTGTAATATCCCGAATTAGGGCCTAATCGGAATAGTGGTTTCGTGACCATAAATTCGAGATAGAAATAATTTTTTATAATTATTTTTAGGTTTATGATATGATTGCATGATTGTGTGAAAATTTCGTGATGAAATTCTATGCCTAAAGTGCTTAAATTGAAAGTAGGGACTAAATCGAATAAGTTGCAAAACTTGCATTCTAGAAGTTTTTAGTATGAAATTGTTTTGGAATATTAATGAGGAGGTCTTAAATAGCAATTTGACCAATTTTAAGTTCATGGACAAAATTAGGACATGGAAGGAATTTTTGGAAAGTTTAGTAGTAAGGGTATTTTGGTCATTTAGTTATTAAAATGAATTAAAAACAAAATTAAAAGCCAATTTTTGTCCATCTTCTTCATTAGGCCGAAATTTCAAGGGTTCTCCATAGCTAGGGTTTGTTTCAAGCTTCCAAGCTCCATAGTAAGTGATTCCAAGCCCCGTTTTTTATGATTTTTACGATTTTGAGATCCCGGTAACTCGATAAAGCTTATGTTAGCAATAATTTAACCTAGGGTTTATATTTGGAAAATACCCATAGGTGAAATTTGTGTATTTTGATGTTTTATGATAGAATATGAAGTTTTAAATTATGTTAGACAACTTGTACTACTCGATTTTAAGCAAAAACGAGTAAAAGGGCTTAATCGGTAAAAATACCTAATAGTCACAAGTACATGTTAGAGTGAGAATTTGATGTTGCCATAGAAGAGAAAAGTGATCAGCATGTTGTAAAACATAAGAATAAGGAATAAATTTTAATCCCGAGCCTAGGGGAAAAATGTAAATATGCAAAAGTTTAGGGGTAAAATTGTAATTTTGCCAAAATTTGAGTTAAGGATTAATTTGATAATGTGAGTATTAAATAAGCTAAATGTGTTATTTTAGATCAAGAAAGACGTGGAATCGACCTCAATCGAGGAAAAGAAAAGATTGCGGACTAAATTACAAAATCTTTGTATTTTGGTACCAAGGTAAGTTCATGTGTAAATAATGTATCATAATGGTTATTTTTAAGTTATTGATGTTAATTATATGTTATGCTGGATTTTATTATGAAATGTATGCTTTGTGGTTAATTTCAAATAATATGTAAATTATGTGAACTACTTGTTAAATATAATTGTTACCGAGTATTGATTTTGGCATTCTACGGAAGACGGCAAGGATAAGTGTTCGAGGAAAAATCCTGTTTGAACCTTAGGAATAGATTAGGATACAAGTGACATGTCACTAGGATGATTGAGCATCCGAACTCGTTGAGTTGAGTCGGAGTTCACTTATGGATGCGAATGTCCGAACTCGTTGAGTTGAGTCCGAGTTCGTGAGATGTAACTAGGCATCCGAACTCGTTGAGTTGAGTCCGAGTTCACTTATGGAAGCGAACGCCTGAGCTCGTTGAGTTGAGTCCGAGTTCGCTTATGGGCGGGTTACATGATTGCTTGATTGCATATATGGCACTTATGTGCAAGTTATCCATGTATCCGAATTATATTCCGATGTGTTCAACGGGTAAAGTTCTACTCAATGGAGGAATATTCGAGATGTAAAGAGAAGTATTGGTGAGTGATGTGAAATGGTTATTTTGGACAGGTATGTATTTAACCCTCGGGTTGAGTATTGATACAACCACGATAAGGTAATAAGATGATGAAACATGATTAAAAATGTGATATGTGTTTTAGTGATACATGCTAATGTTGATTGGTATGACTGTTTGTTATGTTACTTATTATTTGCATATGAACTTACTAAGCATTTATGCTTACTCCCTCCTTCTTACTCATTGTAGTTTTGGACAAGCCAGCTCAGGAGTCGGGATAGGTCGAAGGCTCAGTCACACTATCCGGAAGACTTTTGGTAATGGCTTGTAAATTTAAGTATGGCATGTATAGCAATATACTTTTTTTTGTGTAAATGATCTTATGGTATGGTGATGGAATGGTTGAGTAAATGCTTGATAATGATAAATTATGAAAATATTTAGTTTAGCTTATATTTGATGTTAAGGAAAATTATTAAGATACTTAGTGCATAAGAACTCATAAAAGGGATGAAATTTGCCATAAACAGAATACTGCAGCAACACTGATGCGAGTTTAAAAATTTACTAAAAATCATAGAAATTGAACATGGTGATGGAATACATATCAAATTGAAGCTTATTATGTCTAGTTTCACATGAAACAAATGAAACAGGTAAAGGAATTATATGTTACAAGATATTTGAATGTTAGTGAAACAGGGTCAGAGCAGTTTCTGAATCCCCTGTTCCAACTTTAGAAATTCACCATAAATTTTAAAGATATAATTAGGTAGTTTATTTTATATTATCAGAATCCTTATTGAGTCTAGTTTCATTAGAAACAAACCTCATAGTCATATGGATTTTTTACAGAGAGAAATATGGTTCGTAGTAAACAGAGGTCAGACCAGTCAAGTCCGGAAACAGAGTAACTTTAACTAATAAACTGTACTAATTGGCCCAACCAAAAATTCTAGAAAAAAATTAGTAGATAGGTATATGAGTCTAGATTTAGGGAAAATTTATGGATCTAGATTTTGAGTTTCGTAACTCTAGATTTCAACATCTCTTCATATATCCATTTGTCTATGCAAATTTGTTCTCTTTCCAAAATAGAGTATAGTAAAACCACTCGAAAAGTTAGGACGTTAGACACGTTCTAATTCGGAGAAGTACGAGTGCATATAAACTACATCCACGTTTTAACAATCAGAAACTTTATTCCTTGATTAAATTTGAGTAAAATATTTGTGTTATCATGGAAAGTCTACTCGCCACACCCCTATGTTAAACAGTGCACGATTTCATCCATCTCTATGTCCTCAAATTTATATAAATCTAATACTCCCAAATAATCGTCAACATAAAACAAAGCATCATAGAATCGACATATTTCATGAGGTCTCACTAAAACCTCTTTATCATATATTGTGACATGTGTATGTTTTCTTTGAACCCTTTTTTTTAATTCTTGATCTATCAGAGAAGCAAAAAATTCATAAACAACCGATTCAACTACTAATTCGCTTGAGTTCAAAAAATTTCCTCCAATGGTGGAAATCACCAATTTCCAAATCTCATCACACTCCGTCATTGAGAGATCAGATCCTCTTTCTTAAATTTTTGGGTTATAAAAATGGTTCGTATAAATGTTTAATGGTGTTGCGGAGGAACACTGTTATTTTTGAGGTGCAATTTCATTCAACTAACAAATAGTAACATTGTAACGCCCTGAATTTTGGGCCTAGATGAAATGAGCTTTGGGTCTCATAAAATTTTTAAGTGAGCAAGAAAATGACAAATGACATGTTGGCTTTAAGGGTTTAAGGAATTTGAAGTGTCGAGGTAAGTTGGAGAAGTTCTGGGTTTGAGTTTTATAGTGGAGGAATTTTAATTTAATTATTAAAGGAATCAGGGTTGGAAACAGTTGGGCTTTTAAATCAAGATAGGGGAAAATGGCATCAAAAAGCCTTGTGGAGGAGTGGCTAAGTGCTGCCACTTTGGGTGTAGAGAGGTGGCATTAGTAGATAGCAAGGAGATCCGAGGTTCGAATCCTAGCTTAGTATTTTTAGGAGTTTAATTTTGGACTTCTAGACGGTTGGAAGTGGCGTGAAGATGGACTCCAAGGGGAGTGTTCAGAAGAGAAAATGTAAGAAATAGATTGGGGAGTTATTAGGGAGAAAAACAATGAGATGAGAAGGGGGAAGTGATGGAACCGAATGGGGAATTAAGGGTTAGGCAATTCGACTATAAGGGCTATAAATAGGTGTTGAATGGGGGTGGCCAGGCTAATGCTGAATTCCCTTCACCTTGTTGCTAGAAACCCTTTTTCCTAAAAGCTGAAAACCTTTTGTTTTGCTTTCTTTCTTTGTGGTGACTTTCCCTTTTTTCCTCTACACAATTTTCTTTGCTCCACTTTTGGGTTAGCCGATTCCTTTTTTCTACTCTTCTTCTTTAATTTGTGCCAAATAAACCTTATTCACCATACTAGTTTGAAAGCCGAAAAGCCGAATCTCCCTTGGGTCGATTACTCTTTTGGTGTAAGTACCTTATCTATTTTTCGGCTAGTATTGTTGATATCATTACTTCCCTCCCTCACTTTTTCTAATCAACTTTGGTAGGGAATTAGTATCGGATATCGGGTTTTATCTCTCTGCCGAATTGCTCCTTAGGTGTTTTGCGGTTTGGTAAGTATTTCTCTCTTATTGACTAAGGTTGGCCGAATGATCTTAAGTGAGATAAGGGGGTGAATTATGTTGGATGCTAGTCCCCTAGTATTTGGTTTTAATGAGTAAGATTAATGCAGATCTAAGGAGTACGTGATTAAGGAAGATTATTAGGTATTGGTGTTCAAGGTAAGGTTAATGTGAGGTTTCGGTTTTTTTTTTTTGGGTAAAATATGTGTTAAGCATACGATTAATGGAAGGGTGATATTGTTTGCAGGTTGGTGACTAAGGGAATCACAGCACACTTGCTTACTAGGTGTGTACTTACACTGCACACACAAGTAGATCGACAAAAGACAAAATGCCGAAAAGCCAGAATGCCAAAAAGCCAAAAGTTTGGCTACGGTAGTCTTGCGAGTGCGTGAACACTCATAAGAGGGAGACCGATAGCTTGTCTAAGGCCAATGGGTGATTCCATGGACTTGGGTTGTGAATATTCCAAATGGGTCGGGATGGGCTAAATGGGCCCGAGGGGCTGTTGGCCCATATTAGGTAAAATTTGATAAATGATGCTATATGATAGAAAATTTGTATGTGAGCATGAATATAATGTGATTTGGACCGGATGGGCCATATAAATGAGATTGGGTCTAATGGGCCATATGAATGAGATTGGGCCTGATGGGCCATTTGAACATGAATTAGGCCGAGTAGACCATATAAATGAGATTGGACCTAGTGGGCTATAGGCAGGTATGTAGGGGTTTTGGGCTTAGTATATGATGACTACATAAAACTTATTTAAATTGTTGAGACCGTGGACAAGTCATAGGGGCAAGGTGTGGCAACGGGTATATGCATGTCTAAGATTGGATCTAGGGAGAGCTTGGTACTTAAGCGGTCTTAATGACCCACCTCCACTTCTCTAGAATCCTACCTGGTGCATAGTATTCATTCATCTTAGCTCATGGGATTTGTTAACGGGCCAAGGTAAGTGAAAATCGTAATAAAGGGAAAATTACCAAAATGCCCCTAAGGGTAAAAATGACCAAAATACCCTTATGTGTTGAATGTAAGTTTAATGGATGTGACATGCATATCTGTTGCATGCAAATGATATTTTGCTTAGGTTTTATATGGGTTAGGAATTATGGAACAGAGGAAGCATATGAGGATCACATGGTTGCCTGACAATCGTAGATCCACCGACGGCATTTAAGCCCAATATGTAAATGAAGATAGTTCCCCAACCGGGCTACCCTTGATGTGTATCGATTGGGTGGGTCGATATTTATATCCCATATGATGTGTATCGGGGGACGGAGTTGGTGTGTAGCGGATGGATTATTGGGATGAGATTGCACTGCATTGCATTACATGTATGATGTATGGTGGTTGATGTATGCTTAATGTTTGTTCGAGGGATGTACACACTGAGTTTGCAAAAACTCACCCCTTCTTTTATTTTTCTCAAGTGATGCTCAATAGGAGGTTCGATGTCTGGAAGGACCCTGGGTGGCCAGCTAGTGAGACAACTTGGACTTGTTTGTTCCACTAAAAAAAAGAGCATTTAGTTTCTAATTTATTAAATGATTTTAGACTGGATTGTAATAAGGCCTCCCCTTTTTGTTATTTTTTGGATAATCATTTTTTTATGCGACATAATTATGAGAGGTTGAACATGGTTTCTTGAATTACAATATGCTTACTACGTTTCTGCAACTAAATTCTTAAATGATAAGTTTTCTTAAATCAAATGTTTTAAACAAAGCTTTCGCAACTGAAAAGAGTGTTTTCATAAGTTAACTAAGGTTTCATATCTTAAGGAAGGGTTTTCAATGAAAACAAGGTTTTCGCTAAAACACTTCAATGTGACGTGCCAGATTCGGCCATAGCGTCCAGGCAGGGTTTAGGGTGTTACATTTAGCGGTATCAGAGCCCAGGTTGCAAAACACGGGCTGTGAAGTGGGCCTTATTATTTGGTTTCTTTTTGGTTTTAATATATATATAATTTTTACAATGTCTTGGAAAAAGGGAAGTTTTGCTGAGCGACACACCTAGTCTCCGACGTCGAACCAAGTAAGTTCTTTGGATCTTAAGCCAATTTAAATTGTTGTACAGTAGATAGTTATAGGGCTACTTTAGATGATTATGTTAGAATGGAACTGATGCTTGTAGGATCTTGAAACTGTAAAGGATTTTTGAAAAACAATCTTCTCTTAAATTACTTCCATAAAACATCGGGATAATTATTGAAACTAACTAAAAATTCATAAAATTTTTAAATTAGAAAATACGTGAATCAACGATGAGTGCTAGAAGAGGTTCGAGAGGCCGTGGCTGAGGCCCCGAAAGTGTTAGGGTTGAATCATCAACATCGGGCCATGTGCCCAATGTTGGAGTAGAAGAGGCTCTGGCCTCACCTGTGGCTGATAATCGACAGTACGACCGGGCCATAGGGGATGATGCATTGTCGCAGGCAATGCTAAGGATTTTGGAGAGGGTCGCTGGGCCCGATAATGGCACGAGAAATCGGGGGTCCATTCCGGAGCGACTTCGATCAAATGGGGCTGAGATTTTTAAAGGCGTGGTTGGTGTGGCTCCTAACGTAGCTGAATATTGGTTGGAGGCCACGGAAAGGATAATGGAGGATCTGGACTGTTCACCTGAACAAAAGCTGAAAGGGAAAGTGTCACTGCTAAGGGAAGAAGCTTACCAGTGGTAGCTAACAGTGAAAGAGGGCACTCAACCTGAGCAGGTCACTTGGGAGTTCTTCAAAGCTGCATTCTAATGGAAGTATGTGGGTGTCAGCTGTGTGGATGCTAGAAGGAAGGAGTTCCTAAACTTGACCTAGGGAAGCAGATCTCTGGTAGAGTATGAGGCAGAATTCCTGTGCCTTAGTAGGTATGCAAGAGTTATGGTAGCTACGAACTATGAGCGTTGCGTTAGGTTTGAGGATGGACTAATAGATAGCCTCAGGGTATTGATAGCTCCACAAAGGGAACAAGTTTTCTCAGAGTTGGTGGAGAAAGCAAAGATAGCGGAGGAGGTGAAGCGCACGGAGCGCTTGTATCGAGAAAAAGAAAGGGGTAAGAATAAAAGAGAGGTTGAGACTCCTGGGGTTGGACAGAAGCCTAGGGCTAGGGCCAGAGTTAATGGGCCAGTTAGAGTTGGGCCCCTTGCTGTTAATCCAGGGGTGCCACCTTATGCTGATTGTGGGAGAAGCCATGGAGGCGAGTTTTGGAAGAGGAAGGGAGCTTCTTTAGCTTGTGGGTTTATGGAGCATAGGATCAAGAATTGCCCTAAAATGTTAGGACGAGTGCCAGTCGTGGGCCAAGGTGGTGCTCAGCCACCAAGGGGTGGTCAGCTGTCGCAAGGGGTCGTGGGCAAGCCAAAGGCGGTAACGGTAATGGACATGGACGTGGAGCACCAGGCAGAAATACAGGCTATACTGAGGTGAGACAGCCAACTTTGGTTTATACTGCTCATCACCGAGAAGACGGGGATGCCCCAGATGTGATAATGGGTATGTTCTTTATATATGAGTTACCTTATACAGTATTAATTGATATTGGATCGACGCATTTGTATGTTGCATGCAATATGACTGAACCTTTGGGTGATATGTTTGAGATTACTGTGAATAGGATGACTGTGATAAGTCTATTAGGTCAGTCAGTGGGAGTGAATAAGTTGTTTAGGGAGGTGCCCTTAGTAGTCCAAGGGGTTACCTTTTTAGCGGATTTGATTGAGCTGCTGTTTAGTGAGTTTGACTTAATCTTAGGTATGGATTGACTGGTGAAGCACCGAGCCACCTTGGATTGCGCTGTAAAGCAAATGGTGTTAAGAACGGCAGAGGATAAGGAAGTAGTGGTGATTGGTGAACGCCGAAATTATCTGACGACTGTAATTTCGGCATTACGGGTGGAGAAGTTGGTTCAAAAGGGATGCAAAGCCTATTTGGCTTACATTAGCAATACGAAGGTTAAGGGCCCTACTATTAAGGAGTTGAGAACGGTTAAGGAATTTCCTAATGTCTTTCCTGAGGAGTTGCCTGGGTTGCCACCTAGTAGGGAAGAAGAATTTGGAATCAAATTGTTACCTGGTATGGCTCCGGTGTCCATCGCTCCTTATCGGATGGCACCAAAGGAGTTGGTGGAACTTAAGGCATAGATTCAGGAATTCTTGGTGATCGTGATTTTCGTGTGATAAGTTTTATAAATTTATAATGAATCGTTCTTGAAACTAACTATTATCACGATGAAGGCAAGTGTACCTATCGAATAGTAGTATAGCTCTAGCAATACCGGATTGTCGAACCCAAAGGAACTAAAAGTACTAGTAATGACTGTCTTTTTATTATCTATCCTAAGAACAATGGGGTTTGTTTTAACTAACTAATTAACTAAACTAAAAATTCACAGAAAATAGAATTGGGGAATTACTTTTGGAAAAACGACTGAATTAAGACAATACTTAAGGAAAAATCCACCTAGACTTCACTTGTTATTTGACTTTGAATCGCACGATTTATTCATTTGACTTGATCCGTAGAAATCCCTAAGTTGTATTTTTATCCCTCTCGAGACTAACAACGTCTAACCCTAAGTTGAATAATTGAAATCTCTTTCTAATTAACTCCCTAGGGTTTCATTAACTCGATCTATGGATCCCCTTATTAGGTTTCACCCTAATCCGGCAAAATCTTGTCACCCTATCTTTAGGCGCACAACAAACTTCACTTAATTATGAAAAATTTACTCTTAGACAGGGTCTATTCCTCCTCTGAATAAGAGCTTATCTTGAATCAATATCCTGGAATATCAAGACAAGAATTAAGAACACATAATTAAGAACAAGCCAAATATTTATCATACAATTCAGAAAATAATAACAAGATTCGTCTTAGGTTTCATTCCCCTTAGGTATTTAGGGTGTTTAGTTCATAACTAAAAAGGAAAACATCTCAGAAGAATAATGATTACAAAACATAAAAAAAACCCAAAACTCCTGAAGGGAAATTGAGGGGAGATCTTTAGTCTTGATGACGAATCCAACTTCTGAGATGGATCAATCGGCTTTGCTTGAGCAGTTCCCTGCCTCCCTCTCTGTGTCTCCCTTCCTCCTCCACTAGGGTGTATTTATAGGCTTTGGAATGCCTCAGAACCCTCAAAATTGGCCTTTTTCTAAATTGGACTAAACTTGGGCTCGACAAGACACGTCCGTGTGACACACCCGTGTACGATTACTTCAGGCCGTGCTCGAACCTGTTAGATTGGCACGGGCATGTATTCTACTCGTGTAAGTTGTATTTTGATTCTGCCAAATTGACACGGCCGTGTGGTCTGCCCGTGTGAGGAAGTCTAGGCCGTGTTGATTTTGTAAATTGGCCTATTTTCTTCGTTTTTAGCCCATTTCTCGTTCCTTTCGCTCTCCTATGCTCGCCTAAGTATAAAACATGAAATTAAGGCATTAGGAGCATTGAATTCACGAATTTTAAGGAGAAATCATCCATAAAATGTGTTAAGCATGGGGTAAAAATATGTATAAATTACGGTTTATCAGTTGGATCGAGGGTTCATTCTGCCAAGTGTGTCTTCGTGGGGAGCCTCGGTGTTATTTGTGAAAAAGAAGGATGGGATGTTACGAATGTGCATCGACTACCGGCAGTTAAACAAGTTAACTATTAAGAACAAGTATCCTCTACCGAGAATCGATGATCTTTTTGATCAGTTTAGGGGAGCTTATGTTTTCTCGAAGATTGACTTGCGTTCGGGGTATCACCAGTTGAGGGTTAAGGAGGCGGATGTTCATAAGATAGCTTTCATAACTTGTTATAGGTACTATGAGTTCTTGGTGATGCCATTCGGGCTGACGAACGCACCGGCCGCTTTCATGGATCTCGTGAATTAGGTTTTATAACCCTACTTGGATCTGTTCATGGTAGTCTTTATAGATGAAATTTTGGTGTACTCAAGAGATGAAGATGAGCATGATGCACACTTAAGGATTGTGTTGAAGACTTTGAGGGAGAAGCAGCTGTATGCCAAATTCAGTAAGTTCAAATTTTGGCTAAGGGAGGTTACTTTTTAAGGACATGTGGTGTCAGCTGAGGGGATTAAGGTGGATCCCCAGAAAATCGAGGCAGTGTTAGAATGGAAAACACCCAAGTCGGTGTCAGAAATTCAAAGTTTTCTGGGCTTGGCAGGATACTATAGGCAGTTTGTTGAAGGGATATGTGATTGAGTTCCGAGGTAGTTGGGAGGACTATTTGCCGTTGGTCGAATTTGCGTACAATAATAGCTATCAAGCAAGTATTGGGATGGCTCTGCATGAGGCACTATATGGGCGACTGTGTCAAACTCGAACATGGTGGACGGAGTTGGGAGAACGAAGAGTTTTGGGCCTTGAGTTGTTAGCAGATACTGAGGATAAGGTGAATTTGATTCAGGATCGGTTGAAGGAGGCCTCGGATAGACAGAAATCATATGCTGACCTTAAGCGTCGTGAGATAGAGTATGCAGTAGAGGACTTAGTCTTCCTTAAGGTCTCTCTGTGGAAGAAAGTGTTAAGGTTTGGACGAAAGGGTAAGCTAAGCCAAGGTTCATTGGGCCATATCAATTTGTAAGACGGATTGGGCTAGTCGCCTACCAGCTGGAGTTACCTCCTGACCTAAGCCAGATCCACGATGTATTTCATGTTTCCCTGCTAAGGCGGTATCGCACAGATCCTTCACATGTCGTGGTGGTGGAAGAAATTGAGGTTAGGCTAGACCTAACTTTTGAGGAAGAGCCAATACAAGTAATTGATCGTGATGTTAAGATACTAAGAAGGAAGTCCGTTCCAATAGTCAAAGTACTTTGGCAGAATCACAAAGCTGAGGAGGCTACTTGGGAACCTGAGGAAGCGATGCGATGTCAACATCGTCAACTATTTGAATCAGGTAAAATTTCGAGGAAGAAATTTCTTTTAGGGGGTAGAGTTGTAACGCCCCGAATTTTGGGCCTAGATAAAATGGGCTTTGGGTCTCACAAAATTTTTAAGTGAGCAAGAAAATGAAAAATGACATGTTGGCTTCAAGGGTTTAAGGAATTTGAAGTGTCAAGGTAAGTTGGAGAAGTTTTGGGTTTGAGTTTTGTGGTGGAGGGATTTTAATTTAATTATTAAAGGAATCAGGGTTGGGAGTAGTTGGGCTTTTAAATAAGGATAGGGGAAAATGGCATCAAAAAGCCTTGTGGAGGAGTGGCTAAGTGACACCACTTAGGGTGTAGGGAGGTGGCGTTAGTAGATAGCAAGGAGATCTGAGGTTCGAATCCAGCTTAGTATTTTTAGGAGTTTAATTTTGGCCTTCTAGAAGGTTGGAACGGGGTGAGGATGGACTCCAAGGGGAGTGCTCAGAAGAGAAAATTTAGGAAATAGATTGGGGAGTTATCAGGGAGAAAAATGAGGAGATGAGAAAGGGGAAATGATGGAGTCGAATGGGAAATTGAGGGTCACGCAATTTGGCTATAGGGGCTATGAATAGGTACCGAATGGGGGTGGCCAGGTAAAGCTGAATTCCCTTCACCTTGTTGCCGGAAACCCTTTTTTCTAAAAGCTGAAAACCATTTGTTTTACTTTTTTTCTTTGTGCCAACTTTCCCTCTTTTCCTCTACAAAATTTTCTTTATTCCACTTTTGGGTTAGCCGATTCCTTCTTCTACTCTTCTTCTTTAATTTGTGCCAAATAAACCTTATTCACCATACTAGTTTGAAAGCAGAAAAGCTGAATCTCCCTTGGGCCGATTACTCTTTTGGTGTAAGTACCTTATCTCTTTTTCGGCTAGTATTGTTAATACCGATTACTTCCCTCCCTAGCTCTTTCTAGTCAACTTTGCTAGGGAATTAGTATTGGATCTCGAGTTTTATCTCTCTGCCGAATTGCTCATTAGGTGTTTTGTGTTTTGGTAAGTATTTCTCTCTTATTAACTAAGGTTGGCCGAATGATCTTAAGTGAGATAAGGGGGTGAATTATGTTGGATGCTAGTCCCCTAGTATTTGGTTTTAATGAGTAAGATTAATGCATATATAAGGAGTACGTGATCAAGGAAAGACTATTAGGGATTGGTGTTCAAGGCAAGGTTAAGGAGAGGTTTCGATTTTTTTTGGGTAAAATATGTGTTAAGCATACAATTAATGGAAGGGTGATATTGTTTGTAGGTTGGTGACTAAGGGAATAGCAACACGCTTGCTTACCAGGTGTGTACTTACATTGCACACACAAGTAGATCAGCAAAAGCCAAAATGCCGAAAAGCCAAAATGCCAAAAAGCCGAAATGCCAAAAAGCCGAAAGTTTGGCTACAGTAGTCTTGCGAGTGCACGAACACTAGTAAGGGGGAGACCGATAGGTTGCCTGAGGCCCATGGGCGATTCCATGGACTTGGGTTGTGAATAGGCCAAATGGGTCGGGATGGGCTAGATGGGCTTGAGGGGCTATTGGGCCCATATTAGGCAAAATTTGATAAGTGATGCTATGTGATAGAAAATTTGCATATGACCATGAATATAATGTGATTTGGGCCAGATGGGTCATATAAATGAGATTGGGCCTAATGGGCCATATGAATGTGAATTGGGCCTAATGGGCCATATGAATGTAAATTGGGCCAAATGGGCCATATAAATGAGATTGGGCCTAGTAGGCCATATGCAG
Organism: Gossypium hirsutum; assembly: GCF_007990345.1. NCBI lineage: Eukaryota > Viridiplantae > Streptophyta > Magnoliopsida > Malvales > Malvaceae > Gossypium > Gossypium hirsutum. The sequence goes on from NC_053433.1 coordinate 37,469,819, forward strand.
GTATGTAGGGGTTTTGGGCTTAGTATATGATGACTACATATAACTTAATTAAATTGTTGAGATCGTGGACAAGTCATAGGGGTAAGGTGTGGCAAGGGGTATATGCATGTCTAGGATTGGATTTAGGGAGAGCTTGGTACTTAACAGGTTTTAATGACCCATCTCTTTTTCTCTGAAATCCTATCTGGTGCATAGTATTCATTCGTCTTAGCTCACGGGATTTGTTAACGGGGCAAGGTAAGTGAAAATTGTAATAAAGGGAAAATTACTGATATGCCAAAATGACCAAAATACCCCTATGTGTTGAATGAAGTTTAATGGATGTGACATGCATATCTGCTGCATACAAATGATATTCTACTTAGGTTGCATATGGGTTGGGAATTATGGAACGGAGGAAGTATATGAGGATCGCATGGTTGCCTGACAATCGTGGAACCACCGACAGCTTTTAAGCCCAATATGTAAATAAAGGTAGTTCCCCAACCGGGCTACCCTGGATGTGTATCGGTAGGGTGGGTTAATATTTATATCCCCACATGATGTGTATCGGGGGACGGAGTTGGTGTGTAGCGGATGGATTATTGGGATGGGATTGCACTGCATTGCATTACATGTATGATGTATGGTGGTTGATGTATGCTTAATGTTTGTTCGAGGGATGTACACACTGAGTTTGCAAAAACTCACCCCCTCTTTTATTTTTCTTAGGTGATGCTCAATAGGAAGTTCGATGTCTGGAGGGACTCTGGGTGGCCAGCTAGCGAGACATCTTGGACTTGTTTGTTCCACTAAAAAAAAGAGCATTTAGTTTCTGATTTATTAAGTGATTTTAGGCTGGATTGTAATAAGGCCTCCCCCTTTTTTTTATTATTTGGATAATTATTTTTTATGAAACATAATTATGAGAGGTTGAACATGGTTTCTTGAATTATAGTATGTTTATACGTTTCTACAACTAAATTATTAAATGATATGTTTTCTTAAATCAAATGTTTTAAACAAAGCTTTCACAACTGAAAAGAGTGTTTTCATAAGTTAACTAAGGATTCATATCTTAAGGAAGGGCTTTCAATGAAAACAAGGTTTTTGCTAGAACACTTCAATGTGACGCGCCAGATTCAGCCATAGCGTCCGGGCTGGGTTTAGGGTGTTACAAACATTCAGACGAAAAATAAAACAAATGAGAGAATAAAGATGTTAAACCTTACTTTTGCATGGTCTTGAGAGTTTTGTGTAGCCTAAAAGTTTCTTCAACACTAACAAATGAAAGAAAAGAAAACAATAAACAAAGACCAAAGAAATTAAATGTTACCAGAGAAGCTCGAAAGATCGAAGATGCAAGCTTGAAGCAGTTTGTGAGAAAAGTTTGATGAACGGTGGTAAGGGATGTTTTGCTACTGATTTTTGTACTCTTAAAGTGAATAGTAGATTAAAAGATGGTTGGTTTATATATTGGTTCTGATTGGCTTTGTTTTGAAATGGGCCGGAAGTTGCAGAGTTTACTTGCATGTCACGACACAAGAGTTGTTGCGACACAAAACCCTAAATTATTTAATTTTTTTCGAGGAGTTATGTCACAACACAAAGCTTGGTGTGTCACGACACGACATGATTCTCAACCATCCTTGGCTTTGAATTAGTGTATTACGACACAAGGGACCTGTGTGTGCCGCGACATGTATTGTAACATGCCCAGATTCACTCTTTCGGGTCTTGTCGGGGTCCTACGTATATCCATATTCAGCTTTGAGTGCTTCAGCTTCATATCTTTAATTTTTTAATAATGTGAATGTCTGAAGAAAACGACAATATTAACAATTTACAACATAGTTTAGTTTACAATATGTACAGAAAAGTAAAAGGTTTATGATTTGTATTTACTCATAGTTACTGCACTCATCTAGTATCCATTTCCACTATTCCTCCAATTTCTATAGGTCTTCATTTATTTCCGCCACTCTATGACATTCTAATGTTTGTTTTTTCACGGTTGTTTCAAAGTTGCCTCCAAAATACATTTTCAGCTACAGTCTGTTTATCATAAATGTTTGGCCATCATTGGTACTGAGTTCAACAGGGCCATGAAGAATTACTCATTTTATTGTGAAAGGTTCGATCCATCGTGATCGTAACTTCCCTGGAAATAATCTCAACCTTGAATTAAAAAGTAATACATGTTATCCCAGCTGGAATGATTTTTTCTTGATCATATCATGTGCTTCTATTTATCTTTTTATTTGTACAACTTAGCATTTCGTATGGTAAATTTTTGAACTCTTATAGCTCATTTAATGGGAACAACGATACTTTTTTAGCTAAGTTTGGATCCAAATTAAGCTCTTGAATGGGCAAATATGCCTTCTGCTCGAGCTCGATTGGTAAATGACAAGTTATTCTCGTATACCAACTTGTAAGGCGACATTCTCAATAGGGTTTTATAAGTGGTTTGGTAGGTCTATAAGGCATCATCTAGACGCGTGCTCTAGTTTTTACGATTCAAGTTTACTGTCTTTTTTAAGATTTCACTTCCCAGTTTGATACTTCAACCAATCCATTTACTTGTGGATGATAAGTTGTGGTAATAAGGTGCTTGACACTATATTTGGCTAAGGTTGCCTGCAACTGTTTACTGCAAAAATATGACCCTTCGTCACTGATTAGTGCTCTTGGGGTTCCAAACCGTGGGAATATATTTTTACGCAAAAATCACACTACTGCTTTAGTATCATTTGTTGGTAATGTAGTCTTCTCTACCCTCTTCAAAACATAATCCACTGCTAGTAGAATGTACTGCTTGTCAAATGAGATTGGAAATTGTCCCCTAAGGTCTATGCCCCAAACGTCGAGGACTTCTACTTTAAGGATTCCATTTTGTGGCATCTCATCTTGTAATAACCCGATTTTTAGTGGTGCCAGAAAATGATGGTTTTAGAATCTTATTTTCAATGAGTGAGTCTTTAATTATTATTATTAAATATTTACAAAGTTGTTATATAGGTGAATTGAATTTTTTATAGGTAATTTTACTAAAAAGTGACTAATCAAGGTACAAGGATTAAAATGAAAAGGTTGCAAAATTTAACCCTTTGAAACTTTAATTGCTTAAGGACTTATAAGATAATTCAATTAAAGTTTAAAATGATATAAAAAATGTGATTTGGTCAAATTTGAGAGGGCCCTTATTAAGCACATTTTGAAGCGATAATTTAGTTTAATATTAATTTTGAACCAACTCCAAAGTAATTTTATTGTATTTCATATTATAAATGTGTACATTGGTAGTATTTGGATAGCCATCTAATAGAATAGAGGCCTTAAGTATGTCACTTAGAAATGAATTAGATAGTTAGATGGTATTGGATGTAATGATGGCTTATAATGGTGATAGCTTAAAAATAATAATAACAACAACAAAAACAATAATAGAAGAGTAATTCAATTGGGTGACTGGTCAATGGGAGTAGAAATTTTTATTTTTTTTCTTCTTTAGTTTTGGGTTGAAAAGAAGGAGGGAAAGGGGAGCTACCTTTTCATCTTTCATCTTTCTTTCTTCATGGGTTATTTGATGGGAGAAGAGCGAAGAGGCCGAATGCTGGATGAAGAGAGCACGAGTGGGAGATGGAAGTTGCCTTGGAGATTTTTGGTTAGGTGAGTTCTTGAACTCGAACCTTTAATTTTTTTATTCATTTTAAATGCTTAAAGTTTGTTGATTTCGGTTGGAAATGTTGGAGCTATATCTTCGGTAAATCGGTTAATAAATAAAGTTGATGTCATACAACTTGTTGCTCGATTGTGTATCATGCATTGTAGTTCAATGAGTATAAAATAACAATGTTTGGAGTAAACTACATGCTGATCGGTTTATGCATATTTAGGAGTATTAAAATGAGATTAAGACAGTTCATTATGAGTTTCAAACTGTTGTCCAAAAATTCATATTTAATGTTGTTCAAATATTAATAATTAAAGTTAACTGGTATAAGTTGACAGGGGAAAAAAGGGAATTTAGTTGTCTAGAAATTAACTGTAGTTTTCTGGAGAGGAGGTAAATTCATTCGGTTGTAGTTGTTACTTTGATGGATAAATGTTGTAATATTGTTTTAATTAATCTGTGATTAATGTGATACAAACAAATAAAGTTCATGTTGTCCGCAATTGGTTAGTTGAATTATTTCAATTGTTGCAAAATTAAGCCAATGAAGGTTGAAAACTTAAAGTGTTTGAATGCGCTGCTTAAGTGGATTAAATATGTCTGAATTTGATCTAGTCTTTACACTACGGTCGTTGTTGTGATGCTCAACACAAGACAGGAATTTAAGTGTTAAATTTAATTAATACACTACATTATTTTGTTTGAATATAGAATAACTACCGATAGTATTGATATATTATTAATGGCTCATAAGCTTAAGTTTATACGAGTATTGTGTACTTGAAATGTTGTAATTATATTTTTATCGTGCTAGTTGTTTAGGGTAAATAAAATGAAATGATTTATGAGCAAGAACTTGATTATACTTAATTGCAAATTTGTTGTTGAGAAAGCCATGGTATATGCGAATTATTTGAGCTAAATGTGTCAAATACTACTCCATGTTATTGTGATATGTTTGAAATATAGAAGGTTGGCTGTCAGGGTATAGTAAAGTTGTTAAGGTCTTATGTTTAATTTTTCCAAATCTCGTTGTTGGATCAACCTTATACATATTAAATCACAACATTTTTACAGGCGTTTGAATGCCTTAACATTGCTTATTGAAACATCCACTGTAAGTGCAAGTTGTGGCATAAACGCCAAGTGTCTTTTAGCCTAGTAGGTTGTTTAAGGACAATTTAATTGTTGTACTAATGTTGTCCAATTTGTGAGAGCAATGAGGCTACTCAAACTTGGCATTAAGGATACAGTCTGGTGGTGCAATTTCTAGTTGTCTATATGAGGTTTAATGCTGATCATTTAATGTGTGTAATACAACCAAATTGGTGACTTCAAGGCTGAAATTTTAGTGAATAACGAGGTTGTTTTAATGTTAATGAAATGGTGTTTTTTTGGGACATAATTATGTCATCCAATGTGTATAATCAGGGCAGTCCATTTTGTGTATAATGGGATGGTCCAAATAAATGTATTAAAATGTTGTTCGAAATTTTTATGTTTAATTATTTTTTGAAAATAAAAATTAAGTTGTTGCTAAAAAATGCGTAGCTAGGAAACTACCGAAATAATGCGTTAAATTGTTAATCAGGTTATATGCTTGACTGCTGTCTTAACAGTTCGAATGTTTATTTTCATGGTGTTCGAATCTAGTTTATTGTTATCGGGTTGAGATGCTTGGTAGAATAATTACGAGTAATGTTAGGAAGAATTAAATGTAAATAAGTTGAGTTGAGTATGCAATTGATATGTTTGTGATGTGGTGAATGTGGTTTGTGTTACTAGAAATAAAATGGCCATAATTGAATAGAATGGTATGAATTGTTATAAGGATGATAGTTGATTGAGAAGCTTGTAATGCTTGATAGAATTGCTTGTATTCTTAGATTTGAATGGTGTATCTTGGTGCCAAATAAGGCATAAAATTTGATACTTAATGGCTCAATCATGCATTGCACAGGCTAGCACACAGTCGTGTGTCACACACGGGCTGGTGATACGGTCGTATGACCTATTGTAAAGTTAGACTTTTAACCCACACAACCATAGTGAGTTACATGGCTTGAACACGGGACTGTGTGACCCATGTTTCGTACAATTGTCTTGTTCTTTTGAAAATGTTACAACTTAGTCCTTGTTTGTTCTAGGAGCTTTCGTAAGCTAAATTTTAAACCTGATTTTGTTTGCAAAGGATGATTTATGTGAATGTAAGAGATTATTCAATGTCTAATTGACTTTTTGAGTTTACAGGTCAGGAATTTGAAGATGAATATGTGGCAACTAGTTGATATGACTACAAAGGCAGTATGAAAGAATTATGTTCTTATAATATAATTTAATATATTTAATTGCTTATGAACCTTTGATTTTTATTTATTTATGTCTGTACATTATTTATGTTATGTTATAATATTAGTTATAGAAATTCCATTGAGTTGATTACTCGGCTGTAACATTCCATACTCGGCCTGCACACCAGGCTGAATATCGAGATGCCACACCACCGTCTCACATCCATTTCATTGTAATTATCAGAGTTGAAATACATGCGGTTTCATTTTTCTTTAATTATTCTAGCATTTATGAGAATATCAAATCATGTCACCTTAGTTTAGCATTTAGTCATACTAACATATAACAAACAAACATAGAATGTATGTCTTGAGCATTTGGACCATTTAGTAAATTTTCCCAAAATTGTTACGTAGGTATCGATACCACCTATATGGTATTGGTATTTACTTTAAGTGGTATCAATACCACCTAGAAAATCGATACCAAACTAGCATTATGTTTCTCACCAAATTTCAAAACATCGAAAAATACCAGTACCTTTCGCAAGGTATTGATAATTACACCACGAGTATTGATATTCAGGCCAAGGTATCGGTACCAAATTGATATTTTGATTCCTTGGACTTTCAAAAATATAGAGGTATCGTTCTAAAAGCCTTAATATCGATACGTATGCTTCAGGTTAGAAAAATTCAGAATATAAGAGCATTTAAATCATTCAAACTTAGTCCCTAAACATTATGCTTCATTCACCTAGTCACATATGCATCAAAATGTCTAAACAATATACCAAACACCATGTCCAACTTCACAAGCTTCCCAAGTATACGCAATATACAAATAATCCGCAATACGTCATAATAAATCGATATAAAATCTACCACATTGACCTATCACATTGTCTTTATTTTCCAAACATAAATAAGCATAGAACACCTGCTAATAAAAGCTAAATAATCGGCTTGGATCACTCCTTTGAAGGCCATACCGCTTACACCGGCACTACTTATCTGCAATGGTTAAAAAGGAGTGTGTGAGCTTAACTATAACGCCTAGAATTTTGGGCCTAGAAGTGTTAGGTCTTGAGCATGGGAACATTTAGAAAGCTACACATAAATGTTTAATTGTGTAAGAAAGTGACACCATTGTGTACTTGCTTCAGTGGTTAAGTGTTTTGGGAAGTGCTTGAGAAGTTTTGGGTTCAAGCTTGGGCATGTGCAAAAAGTTTTGTTTTTTAAGGAATAAACCCTTGCCTATAGTTAGTAGGCTTTTAAATAAATGTGAGCATTTATTGTCAAAAGGGGCATACTAGTCAAGTGGTTAAAGGGAGTGCAGTTGAGCAGGAGGTCTAAGGTTCGAGTGCCTGCACCAACATTGGACTTATTTTTATTGATTGGCCGTGGAAGAGTTGTGTTTGACCGAACTTCTGAGTGGTTGAGTTGTTGAGGGATGGTTATGGTCGAATTTTTAGGGATTTTTAAAGGGATTTCGGTTGTTAGGGGGATTTAGGGAGTGATTTGAGGAGTGGATTAAGGAATGGGATAAGATAGAACTAAAATTTAACTCTCTATTTCCAAGATTTCGGACTCTCTTTCCAAATTCCCAAAGGTTTGACGGCAAAGAAAACCTTTCCCCTTAGCCAAAATCTTTTCTTTTGGCAATTCGCCTTTACCTTGTTTTTCTCTTCTTCTCTCTAAAATTTTTGATAACTGTGTTCTTCTCTGCCGTTTTGCACTTCGCTCTTCCCTTTGCACTTTGCTATTTGTTTTCTTCTTCTTCCTCAATCTCTTCTCCTATGCCGAGTATATGTTAGTTGCATTCTTGTTCTCTAGCCGAACCTTTTCTCAATTTCGGGTTGAACTATCGGTTTTCTCAAACTTCAATTGTTTAGCACACGCCTGTTGGTTCTGGTATTGATTTTCGATTCTTTGATCTTTTGTTTTTCCAATTCGGTTTTAACCCTTCTTAATGCAAACTTTCTCCTCCATTTTTATTATGTTGGCTCTTCTTCTTTTACCTTCTCTGCGTTAACTCCTTCTATACTACTCTGTCGATTTTGGGTGCTAATTTATCTTGTGACTTTGCATTCGCTAAATGGTGCTTCGTTTAGTTTCAATTTAGTCATACGGTATTGGTTAATGAGTGTTTCGGTTGGATTGCAAAAATTAAAAGTTATTCAGTTTCAACAGTTTAAATGGGCGAGTCTCAGTTGTTCAAACGTGGCACGTGAATGCGGTGAACTGATTAAGTATTTCATGTAGAGTTGGTTTAAATTTGTTATACATATAGTTAATCGTTTGTTATGATTCAACTCCGATTTGGAGGGCTTGAAGACTGAGTACCTAGTTCATAACCAGGTGTGTAAACATTGCCCCTAATCGTAGATCAGCAAAAGCCGAAATAAGTGACCATCGATGCAACACGAGCGTGTGCTCACTCGTATGGTAAAACGAATGCCTAAACGTGGGTGTAAGATCTCTAAGGCCGACCATGAGTGATTTCATGGCCTGAGGCCGTTTTGGGCCATTGTGGGTCATGCAGGCCCTACACGGGTAAACCACATGGACATATGGAGAACGTTGGGCCAGGTTGTGTAATCAACCTAGCTAAGGCCATTTCTGGGCTTCGTGGGCCACATGGGCGTGTGGACCCATATGGGCTCGCAATATGGGCTGTGGGCCCATTTTCACTGTTTGACTGTTTTGCCCTTATGTGGTAAAATGATTGTTTTACCCTTATGAGGTAAGATGACTGTTTTGCCCTTATGAGGTAAAATGATTGTTTTGCCTATATGTGGTAAGATGATTATTTTTCCCTTATATGGTAGAATGACTATTTTTCTCTTATGTGGTAAGATGACTGTTTTGCCCATATGTGGTAAAATGACTATTTTGCCCTTATATGGTAAGATGACTAGTTTACCCTATTTGATGTATATATATATGTGCATGTATGACCGTATTTTAGCATGTTATTTAAATTGTAATGGATACATGTATGATTCTATGATATGACATGACATGACTGTATGATGCATTGCATGGGGATGGGTTTATACTGATCGAAGGAAATGTACTGAAAGGCTTCAAGCCTAAATTACTAGCACCCCAACTACATATTATTGTTTAGTGCCGTAACCGGTGCTAATTTTGGAGTGTAGAGATGGGTGGGTTGATTATATCCCCACATGGAGTGTAGGGTTGGACGGAGATGGAGTGTAGAGGCAGTATGGGTAGGACTTGTATACTGTTACTGCATTGATTATTGTTACTGCACTGATTACTGTTACTGCACTATTTATTGTTACTGCAATGGGCCAAGGCTCGAACACATGACTGTTTCTGTATTGAGTTGGGCTAAAGCCCCAAACTGATATCGTCACTGTTATTAAAAAAGGGCTTAGGCCCAGACTGTGCTTGTTTTCTGACTGTTTGCTTATATGGGATTACACACTGAGTTTTTGTAAACTCACCCATCTGCTTATTTGATATTTAATTTATAAGTAATTTAATTTGGGTATTTGTTTTTGTAATAAGCCTCTTTGGATTTTATTTTGGGATTTTTAATTGCTTTGATTAATAACTGCTAGTAGTAGGAAAAGACGCATTTTTTTTAAAAGACTAATGTTTTCCAAAAATACCAAGAATACATAATTGCTTAAGGGCTTCCGTAAGAGACAACGTTTTAAAAATTAAAGACGTTTAGCATGAATAACATTCTATGAACGACTTGTTTTCAAAACAGCATTAAGAATTCGTAACAAAGGTAAATATGGAAAAAGGGTTTTTCTCTCGATATCAAGCTTTGTGAAAATCACTCTTATGTAATATTGCTAGATTCAGCCATAACGTCCAGGCCATAACTACTACGCAAACAAGCCGTCATGCATCAACCAAACAACTTATAGCACTTTTCCAAAATGTCTTTAACTTAGTGCCATAATTTACATATTTAATCATTTTCATGTATCCCTTTTACACATTTATATACAAGTATTTAGGCACATATTCCGATACATATTAATCTCATATAGTCACATATAATCCCATTTAAACGCAGTTTATAATAATTTGCATAGCATCCACATACTTGTTTAGGCATACATCACATTACACATATATACACTTTTTAAGATAATTTGGTACTTGAGCTACGAAACATAAAAGTGAGCTCTATCATCACTCATTGGAAACATGGGTCTCCAACACACCATACATAGACTCATAGAGTCGAACATATCCCATAAGTGTAGCTTATAGCTAACACTCTCTAACACACAAACCACACATATCCCAGTGAATGGAGCTTATCTTGCATTTGCATTCACTTATCTCTCCAAAAACTGTCCCTGGGCCTCAATGCTCCAAATATCACAACACATGTAAGTGAGTACTCATAATCCTATGGCATGCCAACTATATCCAATAGTCTCATTAAATCACAAGGCCAAATTATCCATACTATCATCAAATATTACTTTACCGATTATTCATACATATTCTCTATATAACCATATCATTAGCACATTATACACACTATCACATGGCATGACTAACTTACCCTCATTTTTACCATCACAACATTCATCACAACAAGTTCATATTTTGTCACATCATAACTCTCTTTATCACAATTCACAAACATATTTATCACATATTTAGTATAGGTAAAAGAACAGTTACACTTGAAATTTAGAGAAGGGGTTTAGGCTACCTCTAAATTCCCAAATAACACAACGAATCACTTACAATCATCTAATCCAAACACTCACCAAAATATATGCTTTTGCCAAAAACCAAAAACTTTGACAAGCTTTTCTTCCCCTTTATCTCTCCTAGTTGAAGGTCCTATTGACTCTGATGCTTCAACAAGACAAACCACAAAAATACATATTCAAAAATTAGTCATCAACTTCATTAAAACAATCACAAACATAAGCCTAAGCTAGCTTATCTTTTAACTGAAACTTTCAACATAGAAAACTTTAGATTCAAAAATCTCAGTCTACACTTAATCTTTTCACACAAAATAAATTTCGTTCATCTACATATTCTTCTACGGCTAATTATCAACTTTTAAACAATGCAAAACTACCTTTTTAAGGTATCGAAATATTTCGACAAGTTTTGGCCTTTATGATGAAAATTCATTAAAACTAAAGAATTTCTTAATGAAACTTCAAAGTAATTTTAGAAATATTCAAATCATGTTAAAACAAGTTGAAAATCACTTTCAAATCAGGTTTTTATCTACAAACCCAAAATTCACCATTAAAGACCCGATTTTCGACTTTTATTTAAAACATGCATTTTAATGGCTAAAAATTTACTTTAAAGGACTAGATATTATTTAAATCTCGTAGAAATTTGAATGGTTACCTTCGATGGAAGAAAAAATAAACTTTGACGCAAATCTAGAAAACTCACCTTTTGGAGAAGATGATGAAGGTGGTGAGGTTTCAATGATTTTCTTAGTTTTTATGGAGATTTCAGGTTCAAGGGTGTTAGAATTCAAAGATAATTAGGAATTGAAGATCAAAAGAAATTAGAAGAGTAAAAGGAGAGAAAAACTTAACGTGAAACAAAGCTATTGAATGAGGGTTTTAGGTTGATTGTGAAATTCAGGTCTAATTGCTTCATAAAAACTCACAATTTTAACTCTTTTACAAATCAGTATTTTTTCTAAAATTAAAGGTATTTAAAACTCATTTTCACAAAGCGATTTAATTTTTTAAAACCAATAATTGAAAAAATTATCGATATGTCATGTCATAGAATTCCGAACACTCAAAGGCTAAAATTCCTAAAATATCCCTAAAACTCTTAGGCCCTATTTTGGGGTGTGACATCACCATTCAGTTTGTTTTTTGTGTGCAGGTTAGATTTAATCGTGTGCACTCATTGTTATTAGCATCAAGCAAAAAATCCCGCACTCATCTAGTTGGTGAAACTTGTGCTAATATAAGATTTTATGTTATATTAAGCTTAGTTGGAGAATTATTTCATACTTTGAGATGTTATATAAATAGGCATATATGATAGTTGATAATGGTTTGTACTATGTATATGTTTGGTGTTGATGTTGCTATGTGACTATTTAGATGAGGTTATAATTCTTTGGATGTGAATTGGTATATATATAGTTGGAATATATGATGCATGTAACGCCCCGAAACCGAGACCGTCTCCAGAGTCGAGCATGAGGTGTTAACGGACTTAATTCATTAATTAAACAGCTCAAACAATTTATTTTAGAATTTCCATACAAGCTGGCTAACTGCGTCACAGTCACTTAAAAATTCATATCTCGAGTTACGAAACTCGAAATCCAATTACGTAAATTTTCCATGAAACTAGACTCATATATCTATCAACTAAAGTTTTTCTAAAATTTTTGGTCAGGCCAACTAGTACAGTTTATTAGTTAAAGTCTCCCCTATTTTAGGGTTTGACTACTCTAACCCATGTGTATTACAAATTAAATATCTCCCTTTATAGAGATTTAATTATTATGCCGTTTGTTTCTAATAAAATTAGACTCAATAAGGAATCTATACATGTAAAGCATGACTTCTAGTCATCTTTGTACAATTTTTGGTGAATTTCCAAAGTCAGAACAGGGGATCCAGAAATTGCTCTGGCCCTATTTCACAAAAATTTAAATATATCATAAAATATAACTCATATACCTGTTTTGTTCCATCCATATGAAAATAGACTCATCAAGGTTTAATTCTATATCTAATTCACTATCTAAATCCATTTCTACTATTTTTAGTGATTTTTCAAAATTCACGTCATTATTGCTGTCTGATACTGTTTTAAAGCTAATTTCACCTTTTTCATGATTTCCATGGAATAACTAGCATTTAGGCATACATAACACCAAACATGTCCTTGATTAGCCATTCCAACAGCTAATCATTATCAAGCATTTACATACCATTCATCAGCCATATCATAAGATCATACACACAAAATGCCTACGATGCTATACATTCCATACTCAAAATGAAACGACTAGCTATACCAAAATAATCCTCGTGATAGTGTGCCCGGACCTCCGACATACTTTACGATCCTCGAGTTAGCTTGAAAAAACTATAAAAAGAAGGGAAATAAAGGGGGTAAGCATTAAGCTTAGTAAGTTTGCATGCAAATAAATAACAGCATTCATAAGAATTATCTTACTACTTGGCATGATACTACTTAATGCAACTTCATTAATTGTCATAGACATATTTTAAACTTCTTCACTTACTTACTTAATCAAATTTATTAATACATTTTACTTACCTTTTTCCTTATCAAGCATACATGAACATTATGTACTTACCTTTTCTCTTCTAGCATGAACTTGTCTTACCTTTTTAGTATAACTCGTCTTACTTTACCTTACCTTGATATTCTCTTTAAATTTTCCTGTTGAACCACTTGGAATACTAAGGATACGTGGGTACCTTACCATTGCCATGACTTGTCATGGTCTTACGTGGTATCCTTTTGAAACTTACCATTGCCATGTCTTGACATGGTCTTACATGGTATCCTTGCCTTATGAACTCACCAATGCCATGCTTTGGCATGGTCTTACATGGGACCTTTGCCTTATAGTAACTTATCAATGCCATGTATTGACATGGTCTTACATGATTTCCTTGCCTTAGAAACCTTACCAATTGTCATGCCTTGGCATGGTCTTACATGGTATCCTTAAACCCTAATGTCATGACATTTGTATCCTACACATTCCTAAGGTTCAATCGGGACTTTCTGAAATTACTTCTCCGTCAATTCATGCTTGAGTCTTCTTTGAATAATTTCATAAAATAAATATACACATGCTTGAAATTAACAAAATTAACATAAAATAATAGAATATTGCATTTATTTACCGCAAACTTACCTCGAAACAAAATACGATCAACTATATCGATTTAGTCCACTATCTTTTTCTTTCCCCGGTCTAACTCCGGATTTTGTTCTTCTTGATCTATAACAAAAAAAATTAGCTTATTTAATACTCACATTTATTAAAACATTCCTTGACCCAAACTTTGGTAAAATTATATTTTTGCCCCTAAACTTTTACATATTTACACTTTTTCCCCAAGGCTCGAAATTTAAACTTCATCCTATTTTCTTATGTTTTATGACATGCTGATCATTTTTCCCTTTTATGAAAACATCAATTTCTCACTCTAACATGTACTTATGACTATTAGGTATTTTTACCGATTAAATCATTTTACTCGTTTTCACTTAAAACCGAGTAGCACAAGTTGTCTAATATAATTTAAAACCTCATGTTATATCATAAAACACCAAAATACACAAATTTCACCTATGGGTATTTTTCCAAATATGAACCCTAGGTTGAATTATTGCTAGAATAAGCTTAATCAAGTTACCGGGACTCTAAAAACGTAAAGAACATTAAAAACGGGGCTTGAAATCACTTACTATGGAGCTTGGAAGCTTGAAACAAACCCTAGCTATGGAGAAACCTTGAAATTTCGACCTAATGAAGAAGATGGACAAAAATTGGCTTTTAATTTTGTTTTTAATTCATTTTAATAACTAAATGACCAAAATGCCCTTAATTAAAAACTATGGTGTTTTATTTTCCTTTAGGTATTTTTGTCCAAACTAGTATAATTGTCTAATTACTGTCCAAGGACCTCCACTTTAAAAACCCATTACTCACAAGTACTTAATACCTTTTTGAACTAGAACACACATTTTACAACTTTTGCAATATAGTCCTAAATATCAAATTGGACCCTCTATCGATAAAATTTCTAAATGAAATTTACACACAATCATCCAATCATGTCATAGACCTTAAAATGATAATAAAATAAATTTTTTTACCTCAGATTTGTGGTTTCGCAACCACTGTTCCGTTTAGGCCCTATTTCGGGATGTTATAGTGCATGAAATGCATGAATAATTAGGTCAATAGATGAGATGTTGGTTTATTAATCCTGACATGGCTATGGGTCTAAATGTATGATTTGAATTTATTATAAAACGAATGATGTTAGTTGCTCTGACAATGAATTTGGTATCTATTAGGGTATGCCCAAAGACCAATCATGAGATTATTGTAATCAAATACTCATTTTACCTTATTTATTAATATAAGGCATTTCCATTATTAATTCATTTTCTTTTTATGTGTATATAAATAAACTGAATTGTAATAAAGTCCTAAGAAAATATGATTATTTTTAAAAAGGTCCTTAGTCAAGTATTATTGTGGGCTTGAACAACAATAATGCATTGAGACTAATGTGTAGTTGATTGATGATAAAGAATTGTCATTGACATAGGGATGTCAAAATCAATACATGAGTGTGTGTTAGAGAACAACATATTGGACTGACCCACTATAAATATGTTTCTTGGATTATTATGTAATAGTCACAATATTACTCATAGTGATAACTATGTCTATGATCCTCAAACTTGAGATATCGTTGTCCCAATATCGTCAGTCATATATTTTGATACAGTCAAAACGTCTACCGTAACAGGTTGAAATATAAAGATTGATGTTGGATATACCATAATCCATGTAGTGGGATATGGTTGACCAAGATAGGATATTTCCCTTCTACATAATGCGAGCAATATCTTAGGCCTCTTGATGGAATGAGACTAGAAATACATGGCCATACTCGAATAAGTTGATATGAGATATTACACTATTTGTTTATTGTTGTTTGCTCAAAAAATTAAGAAATATGATACTGGAGTATATAGGTGTGACTATTCTCTGACTTGTATCCAATCTAGATATTAAGGATAAAATGATATAGTACATGAAAAGATTATTACAGAAAGGTTATGTCAAATCGCGACTTCTTCTAACTTAGGTGCTAATGATGCATTGCTAGATGTCACTCATTGCTTGTAATGTTAGAAACGTTCTAGTATTACTACAAATGTTACAAGAGCCTACAGGGTCACACCCTGTAGTTGAAACGAACATAATCCAAAAACATTTGATATTGTATCCAGTTGTCACATGAATTAAATTAATTGTTGAATTAATTTAATTTGATAGTTAAATATTCAACACATTGTATATACAAACTTGTTGTACACAAATAGAGAACATAAATATGATTAATATATGAATTTTATTCATACAAAATATTAATTGTATATATTTTGCCAAATTTATTAATATAAATAGTTATATTAATTAATTTTGGTCAAAATATAAAACACATGGAAATTAATATTCTTTTTGAAAGAATATAATTAATATATATGAATTTGATCCATACAAAATATTAATTGTATATATTTTATCGAATATATTAATATAAATAGTGATATTAATTAATTTCGGTAAAAAAATAAAAGACCTAAAAATTAATATTCTTTTGAAAAAATATAACTAATATATATGAATTTGATTCGTACAAAATATTAATTGTATATATTTTACCAAATTTATATAAACAGTTATACGAAATAATTTTGGTCAAAACATTAAAGATATGGAAATTAATATTCTTTTGGAAAGAATATAATTAATATATGAATTTGATTCATACAAAATATTAATTGTATATAGTTTACCAAATTTATTAATATAAACATTTATATTAATGAATTTCGGGCAAAATATAAAAGACATGAATATTAATTGTGTTTTGAAAAGAATATAATTCATTTTTCTAACTTTCTATTTGTCTTCTCTATGAATAAAGGAATAATCCTATATTCTTTTGGAAAGAATATAATTCCTCTTTCTAACTTTCCATTTGCCTTCTATATTAATAAGTGAATAATCTTAGTTTTCCTTTTTAATATGTGATATCAAAGAGTATAAAAAGATGATAATCCCTTAGTGTGTTAAGGTTACCAATAACTTAAAGTATCTAGCAACCATTTTTAATTCTCTCTAAAAAGCTCAAGAGAAAGTCGCTATTTATATTTGATAGGGTGGACTATGTAGAGGCTTAGACGTTTTCATTGTGGCTTAGAATCGACATTGAATCAACAGCATCCTTTCAACGTTTTTAGTAAAGAAGGTATAATTTAAACCCTATTTTAACCTGATTCGTTACTCGTACATGGATCCTTGGTTGTGGATCATCAAAATAATTTTTTCACTGCGCCACGGGGCATATTGACTGTCCCAACAATGGTATCAGAGCCACTTGTACGATACGGATTTGGAATTAAATTTATTGATTGATGCGATTCTATGAGATACATTTTGTATACTATGTCTAATATGCACGGTGTTTGGAAATGCATGGTTATAGCCCGATAATCCATTTAATTTATTATTTGCAAAGGTTGTAATTTTATAAATAGAGTCTGCATGCCGTGCCTTTCTATATTTTTCTTGTACTTTTCTTCTCATCTTACTCCATGGTATGTAAAATGAATTTTTATAATTGTAAATTGTATGAGTTGATACGAACTACGGGAAAAGAAGGTTGGGATACCTAAAGTGGAAAAGAAGCTTGAGAAGCGGTATAAACCCTTAGGATTCCTTATAGTTTTTCTATTAGCTTAAGAGGAGCCACCTTAGTTTTATGGGTTATAACCATTGTATTTATTTATTGCTTTATATTTTTCTTGTATATGATACAATTGATTAAATGTTAGCATGCATGTTATAGGATATTGATAAGATTAATTAAATGATTAAATGGACAAATGTCGATCATTAATCGTGAGATTAATTTAGTTTAAAAACCCCTCAATAAAATATTAAGTTAAGATTGCCTTTCAATATTTACCCTCGTTAAAGCCTTGATCGATACAATGCAGGTTCTGCTAAAGTGAAGTACATGTATCTATCTTGGTCAAACGCAAAGAACAAGCAAGTGATATTTTCCAATTATTATATTGGTTAATAACTTAACTAGGTTACTCTAATAGGATTAGATAATTAGAGGTAAGAGATTTGGATAAATCATGAGATGATTGGAACAAAATAGAGGAATTACATGTGATGTGATTAGCAAATGTCACTTACCTAAGTAACTATAATCTTGAGAGTAAAGCTAAAGCTGACTTAAGAAAGGCGAAATTTGGATCCTTACCCACTAGAAAACTTTAGAGAAAGTCTTTCTAAAATTAAAATATGAGGGCTATTAATTTTGAATAAAATAGTGAGAGCATCATTTAATAAATTCTTTTTAATGATTATAATAAACTTGGTAAATGTAGTCATTAGTATATTTTATTACTGTAGATTAATTATGACAAACAACACAAGTTCTTTATCATTGCAATCGGTCCTTGATAAGGACAAGTTGAATGGCTTGAACTTCATTGATTGGCTTGTAACTTAAGAATTGTGCTCAAAGAAGAATAGAAATTATATGTCATTGAAGAAACCGTTCCTTATGAACCAGTTGTAACTACCCGATTTAGGGTCTAGTCGGAAACAGTGGTTTCAAGACCACAAATCTGACGTGAGAAAATTTATTTTTATTATATTTTTATGGTTACAATTAAAGGGGATGATTTTTTGGAAATTTCATTTGAAAATTTTGAAGTTTGGGCATTCAATTTGGTCAACAGGACTAAATTGTAAAAAGTGCAAAACTTGAGTTCTAGAAGCTAGAGGTGTCTAATTGCTATGAATTTTGAAATTGAAGGTACTTATATGCTAATTAGACCATCAGTTAATTTTTTAGACAAAAATGGACATGAAATAGGTGAAATAGGATATCTTTAAGTTAGGGGCATTTTGGTCATTTAGAAATTAAAATGAATTAATAGCAAAATTAAAAGCCAATTTTTGTCCATCCTAAACTTAGGGCTGAAACCTGCATGTAGAAACCATGGCTAGGGTTTTCCAAGCTTCCAAGCTCGATTGTTAATCCATTCTTGCCTCGTTTTTAATGATTTTTACGTTTTTGAAATCCTCGTAACAAGATCTAGCTATTTCTACCATTTATTTGAGCTAGGGTTGATGTTTAAAACTTACCCATGTGCTAAATGTGTTTATTTTTATGTTTAAGGGAGGAATATGATTATTTTTTGTGTCTTAAATGACTTTTACTAAGTAGTTTCCGGTGAAAACACTAAAAAGGACTAATTTGTAAAAGTTACAAAATTTGTAATAAAAGTGTGATTTAGTGGAAATTCTGGGCTGCAATAGTTATGAAAATGATTCAAATAGGCTTAAAGTACAAACAATTTGAATAAATTTTATTTTACGAAACTAGGGGCAAAAATATAAATATGACAAAGTTTAGGGGCAAAAACATAAATTTTCCATAATATGATTTTTGGGTCACAATGAATAATGTTACTAATTAGTAAGCTAAATGTTATATTATAGATCAAGGAAAACAAGATTCGGACTTAGATCAGGGAAAAATAAGTATTTGAAGGTTAAGTCATTTTTTTACAATTTTTGGTATCGAGGTAAGTTCATACAATAATAATGCAATGTTATACTTGAATGTTAATTCTTGTTATTACATGAATTTTAAGTTCACGTGTAAATAATGTGATGTGTTACATATTCTAATGCTTTAATGTTATACTAATTTAAATGCTTATTTGCTATCATGAATTATATGCCTTGATATTCTATGAGTACATGGTTGGTATTATGGATATAGTAAACGACATTACGAGTAAGTTTGACAGTGATGTGACAAGCAAGGAAATCCCATTTGAACCTTAGGAATAGTCTAGGATACAAGTGACAAGTCACTAGGAATTAAGGAATCTGAACTCATTGAGCGATCTGGGTTCATGATATATATGTGACATATGAGCTCATTGAGTGGTCTGAGTTCATGATGTACGAGATACATGAAATTTGGCTCTGGGTACTAGTCTTGTGTGTCCTACCGATGGCTAGGTAGTCCTGAGTGGTTTGGATACCTGACAACTTCTATGAACAGTCCGCGTAGTTACACCCTGACCGATAGCTTACGGTAGCGAGCCTGTGAATAGGTCCATTTTGAGCGTTACATGTTATGAGGTAGCTTTGGCTACGTACGCATGTGTCACTTATGTGCAATTTTTCTACATATCCAATAGTATTCCAAGTGTTCAACGGGTAGTTCAAAGAATGATTTGATGATAGTCCCAAAAGGGTATGTCAAAGACAAGAATGAATATGTGAAAAATGTTGAAACGGTAAAGGTATGTACGCTAAGCTTATGGTTATTGAGATTTTGAAATGTCGAGACCCCAGTGAGCTAAGATGTATGAATTATGATTATGAATTTTGTTTCAATATCATGCTAACTTACATTGTGTAATTGAACATGGAATCCATGAAATGGTAAGTTCATGATTAGTTGAAAATGAACTTATGATAGTTATCATTATATTGCACTAAGATAGTTTTGGACAGCAGCAGTAGTCCGACTTTGAAAATCCACAAAAAAATTATAGAAATCGAATTAAGACTGAATAAAAAATGAAATTAAATATTATTTAGTTTAGTCTTACATAGAAGAAACTTTGTAAGCAAAAGAATTTCATATTATGAGATATTTGAATTTTCGTAAGACAAGGTCAGAATTATTTCGGATTCCCCTGTTTTGATTTGATAAAATCATTAAAAATTGTGCAAAAATAATTATGTGTTATAATTTATATTCCTACAATCCTTAATGAGTCTATTTAAAAAAAATAAATAGAAACATCATCTGTATCCCGTATGAGGAGATAATTAACTTTTAGTGAAAAGGGGTCAGAACTGTCAAACAGTGAAATAGGGGTAACTTTGAAGAATAAACTGTACCTATTGGCTAATCCATAAATTCTAAAAATTTCACGGTAGAAAGATATATGAGTCTAGTTTCAAATGCTTTTAATGGGTCTTAATTTAGAATTCCTTAGCTCATGCTATAAATAATTGAGTGACCATGACTCGAGTGGATAGCTTGTCATGAATATAAGTAAAAAGTGCAAATATGATCGTATTACCTTGAGATCATGTTGTGAGAATTGGTAGAAGCATGTTAATAAATGCTTATTATTTTCATACGGACCTACTAATCTTTAAAGCTTATTCCCCTTCTTTTCCCATCTCTTATAGGTTAATTTAGCTAGCTCGGGTTGGAGATTACCAGAGATGCTATCACACTATCAAGCTATCATGTTGGGTATAAGTGAATGCAAACCCCTTTAAGTTTATGGCATGTATAGGGACTTGGTTATTTGCTGTATGAGTCATTATGAATCAGTTAAATGTATTAGCTTGTGAAGGCTAATAATTATGAATTGGTTTAATTATGTGCAAATAAGGGTGACAAATGGCTTGGTAAATGCCATTTTCTCGACCACAAGGGCAGAGACACAGCCGTGTGTCTCAGCCATGCGGAGGACATAGTCTAGCACACGGGCATGTGACTTGGCCATGTGACCCTCATTTGTTGATGACATCATAAATAGACGGGCTGAGGACACGGGTGTGTCCCAAGCCACATGGGCGTGTGACTTTCCAAACATGAAAAATTTCTTAAGTGTTGTAAAAGTTTTAAAAATTCTCGGTTTACTCCCGAATCACCTTCGGTGTATGTTTTGGGCCTTGTAGGACCGTATAAGGAACAATGTACATGTGTTTGATTCATTTTAAATTGAATGAAATTTTATGGCCTGATTTTATGAAATTGTGTATGTTTAAGTCTAATAATGCCTCGTATCCTATCCCGGCCTCAAGTACGGGTAAGGGGTGTTACATTTAGTGGTATCAGAGCTATGATTTAGTCGATTATCAGACTAACCTAGCGTATTTGAGTCTTGCTATACATGCCATATTACTACCCGTGATAATGTGAGATCTCCCGACTGTAATGAAATTGTTTTGTTAAGACAGAGATGACTTCCAACCGAGCTATTTTCGGTAATGCTGAAAATGATATTGGGATGATTGAAATGTTTTTACGATGTGTCAAAATCTGGAAAGGTATGAATAGATGTTCATGATATATATGTGATAAAGTATGAAATGGGATAACCCTAAGTTGAGAAATGTGGAAATGTGAAATGAAATGAAAGCTCATATGATGAAATGTCCATCCATGTTTGTTTAGCATTCATATGATGTTGTGTGCTCAGCAAGCTTTATTAAGTGAAATTGATAAATAGAGTTACTCAAAATTGACGAAATGTGTGTTTATGTGCAATTGTTTGAATAAATGAAACTGGTAAGTTCGTGTAACATAAATACGTATGTTAATTTGCCTGAGGTCAATTATATGATTAGGATGATGTTATGTTAATGATGAATGCAAAGTCATATGTGTGTATTTATGAGAGTCAAGTTAAAGGCTTTACGACCTCACACCCTTACCAGTGTTGCTTTATGATGAAGATTCATAAGAGTTACGTTGAATAAATTTGTAAGTAGGAAACTAAAGAGTCTAGTGGTGAAATAATTAGTAAAGCATACGGAGTCTAGAATAGTTTAGCAAGTGAATACAGTTCTGTAAGAGATGTTAGTTTGTTTTAAAGATCATATGAATTACGCGATATCACGATTAAAGAAAAAGTTAATCTCGGCTAATCAACTTATTCAGATATGATGTCTAAAGTATGAGTATGCTGAAATTTTTCCTAAATTAGTTTTCGTTAGTGAATGGAATAATACAAGGCTATTGATGACAGAATTAGTCAGAGAAATGATAATTGAGTAGTAAAGATGTCTGTGTGTGACAGTTACAGTTGAAATGAATATGATGATATTTTATGGGTATTCTATATATTCTTTTATCCTCAGAGATATGTGCGTGATTGCTCATTTTCTGATGAAGTTCTTATGTTGTGAAAATTTTGGCTAACTCTAATGTCAGATGAAAGCACTGAAAGTCTATTTGAATTAGAATCAACATTTTCTTATCTCTCCTGGATTCTATTCTAATATGCCGGGGTAAAGACAATGGTGAAAATTTATGTGAGGCTATTCTTTTGTTTCTACTGGATGTTGCTTTGTATTATGTGTATATACGGGAAATATATTATCTCTGTTACAAAGGAAGTCAAGAGCTGGTAAGTAGTATTTTCTCCTGGTTTTCTCTGGGAAATCATCCTGACCTTTATAATTATTTCCTTATGCATTATGTTCTCAGATTTCTGTTATGATATGATATTCAGGTTTTCTTATCATCTTTATTGTGTAAACTATCAGACATGGCTCATCTTTAAAGCATGATCTTTAGTTTGTGATGACTATGTTTATTATGATTATATTCCTAGATTCGGTAATAGGAATGGGGTGATTCTGGTGTATGGATTTCTCTGATTTTTGTGGAAGGAATTGCCTTTGGAAAAGGTATAAACAATGAGAGCACAAGCTCATAATTATATGATGGATCTCTTCCCTCAGGTAAGTCTGATTAAAGTCATTGAATTAAATCAGAGATTAAAGTCAATAAATTAAATCGGATAATCTATTTCCTTGAGTTAATATGGTTGCTAGACCTTTGATTAGCATGTTAAGAGAAATTTGAAAGACTGTGTATTTGAGTTGCTTTATCAACATGAAGAAAAGAGAACTTTGGTATGTTATTATTTGACAGTTGAAATTAACTCAATTGTTTTATCAGAGTGAACTGGTCATTTGAATTTATGAATTTCAGTGATGCACTATCGAATGGATTGGTATGTGTTTTATTACTAGAATGTAAAGTGATGGTTCCGATTTTTAGACAGTTAATGTCATATAAAAAAGGAACTGTTTGACTAGTGATTTAGAGACGGTCGCTACTTTGTCTGCATTGAGAATTTGACGACATTTTTTGTTCGAAGAAGATTGTTACATGTTTCTTGATCTTAAGAGTTTAATGTATCTATTGGCACAGAAAAAATCTTAGTTTAAGACAGTGTTGATGACATGAAATATTGAAAGATTTCGAGAAATTATCAATCAATCATGGAGAAAGCAATTATAGTTACGATACCTGGATGGAAAATCTTTGTTTATTTTTGTGAGTACTAGTTACTTGATTGATCTTATTTGAAAGTGGTCTAATTATAGCTATATTAAATATTAAAGAGAGGTTTTCTTTGTAAAACTGAGAAGCTCGGAAATGTGATAGTGAATTATAATTTAAATGGATTCGGAGTGAGTTTACTTTTGATGTTGAATGTCAGGTCGGGCATTATTGTTATTTCGAGATAGAATTTGCGTATTGATGAATCCAGAATTTATGCAAAAGTTTTGTACGAGGATCAATAGTAGCTAGTCTGTTCATCCAAGAGTAATAAAATGTGCAGTTATATAAAGTAGATGTGCTAGGGATTTTGGATGTTACATGATAATTTGTATATGTATTCAAATGTCGATTTGTCAACAGGTAAAAGCTGAACTTCAAGAGTATTCAAGACTATTACGGTCAGTGATGATTCTAGAATGAAAATGAGATGGAAACACTATAGATTTCGTATCTGAATTATTGTGACACCCCTAATTTGACCCTAGTCGGAAAGTGGTTTCGGGACCACGAAACCGAGTCATAAAAATAATTAACCGTCATATTCGATGCTTATTATATGTGAATATGAATGTGTGGAAGTTTCATACTTTAATTTTATCATTTGTATGCGAAATTATTAAATAGGACTTATGTGAGAAAATTTAAGAAATGTGTTAGGCAAATGTTGAAGTAATTTATTAATGCATGTTATAAAAATGCTTGGACTTGCATGTCAAATAACCCCTTTTGCTAGTAGTGGCCGGCCAAGATGATGGACTCATATTAAAATATGTATTAATTTTAGTTAAATGGTTTTATACTTTAAATAAAAATAAGGAAATTTGGTGATGAAAACAAAGTTCTCTCTTTGTTCAACTTGGCCGAATAGAAGAAAGAAAGGAGGGGAGGAATTTCGGTCCCTTGAATCTTTAGGGAGGTTAGTATATTGTGTTAAATTTGTGAAATGTTTACTTGTTTTAGGTAAATTATCATGGTTCTTGCTTAGCCCATGCTAAAATTTTCAATAATGATGGGTGAATGGAGCATTCGGTTATGGTTATAAAGGAAGGAATTTTGATTGTTTTATTTGAATTTTGATGATGAATGTGTTGAGGAAAGAAATTGGTCTTTCTAAAAACATGAATGGTTAATGCTTATACTAGTAATAGCTGAAATAAAGATGCTTGATGTCATGAATAAATGTTGTTTATATGTTTTGAATTGAGTAAAATTTGATGTTTAATCACTTAAGGAATCGGCATTGTTTAAGATAATTTATTAAAATATGAATTTTGAATATTATGAGTATTGGGATGTAAGTATATGTGTGTGCTCGGTCATAGGAGTTTGCTATGAAATTTTGTTTGGTTGAGTGAAGAATGGCCGAATGAACTATAGGCTAGGGTGGATAAATTTTTGTACATAAATAGTGGGTGTTAAGGTTAGTAGGTTGGCTTAATTCTTGTATTAGAAATCTATTTGAGAAATTAGATAGGCTTTGAATGGTTGAAGTAATAAAATTTGAAACTCATGAACTTGATTTAAATACTTTAAATTTATGGTAGTTAAATGGAATAGAAAGGATCTATTCGGCCATGGAGGTTAAACACATTGTTAAATTGTTGAATATATGTTTTGGTTGTTAATGAATATTCGGTCTTGGTATGAATCTCATTAATAACATTTAGTTATTAGATTTGGTATAAAATACTTATTGAAATGGTGGAATTGGATGACTTACTTATGGATTTTAGTTATGAGAGTCTTTTGTAAGTAGAGCTAGAGGGTTTAAGGGGTGGTGTTTTAAAATAAACATGTATATGGGCCCTATGTATGTACCTTGTAATTTTATTGTAAACTTTTGGTTTAACTTGTATCATATTAATTACTAAAATACTAGCTTGTGTGGAAAATTTTGTGTATGTTTTTATGTGCCGAATGTGAGTTAAAAAAATGGAGCTCACTATGTGTATCATGGTCAACCTTTGATAACTAATATGTCTTGATTCGTAAATTGAGTTAAAAGATTATATATGTTCGATCTAGCCTAAGCTAGGCTTGACTTGTAACATAGTAATGATTGACTGAACGTATATGTGTGAGATAGTAAGGATAATTGTATTTCTTGCTTTGATTAAGTGAAGTATATGAAGTTGATATACTTAATTTACTCAATTTAGCCTAAGAGCACATAGGGACAACTTCGGATAAGGTGAAAGCTAAAGTGACGAAATAGCCGACCCGTAACTACTCAGAAAGATACTAGGTAAGTTCTTAAGTATTTGAGTTTGATTCCTTTGTAAGTTTTAAGTTTTAGAACGGGATGAATATGAATTATGTATATACGTTAAGGTCAATGACTTTTCTAAATGACGGCATATATGATATTATGTTTTAAATATGTGAATGAGAACTTTACAGAGTAAATTGTATAAATCTGCTAGGGACAGCAGTAGTAGCGTGTTTTGGAAAAATTACCATAAATTGTGGGAGTTGAGTTAAAGGCAGGATAAATTATGTAATTAAAGCTTGATGCGTCTAGTTTCGTATAAAAGAAATCGTGTAAGTAAAGGGGTTGCCGATAATGAGATTTTCAAAGTTGTGTGAGACAGAGTCAGAACGGCTCCAAAATCCCCTGTTCAGTATTTGGAAAATCATTATACATCGTACAAAAATGATTATAAGATAAAAATATATGTTTAGACTCCTTAATGAGTCTAGTTTCAAAAAAAATAAACGAAAACATATTTTGAATTCTGTACAATGAGAAATTAAATTCTTAGTGAAGAGTAGTCAGAGTAGTTAAGCAGTAAAATAGGGGAAACTTTAAGAAAAATCTGGTATTGATTGGCCAAACCAAAAATTATGAAAATTTTGTGGATAGAGGATATACGAGTCTATTTTCATGGAAAATTAACGGCACATAATTTGGAATTTCGTACCCCCAGTTACAAATAATTTAACGACTGTTGCTCAGGAAAACAACTTGTAGAGAATTTGTGGTTATGTTGTAAACATGGATAAAACTTGTTTTAGTTGCTCATAAGCTATTGATTAAACCCATGCGTGAATTCTAAATTGTGTTATTAGAAAATGATATATGAGTGTTAGATGGATCTTTGATATTAAAATTTGTGAAATTGTAAGTTTATAAGTATTCAAATATGAAATGATAGTATGGCTTGAAATTGAATTATTCATTGGAAAATGATAGATGTAGATTCAGCCAAGACAAAGTGTATACATGAAAGTATATGTGGTATGTGAAGTATATTTGGATAATTGTGATGTGAATACATGAAAATTTATATTTTGATTTAGGATTTTATGTGATGAATGTGAATGTGTATATATGAGATAAGGCCGAATGGCCAATGTGATGAATATGAACATGCGTATGTGTGATAAGGCCGAATGGCCAATGTGATGAATGTGAACATGCGTATGTGTGACAAGGCCGAATGGCCAATGTGATGAATGTGAACATGCATATATGTGACAAGGCTGAATGGCAAATGTGATGAATGTGAACATGCATATATGAGATAAGGCCGAATGGCCAATGTGATGAAGGTGAACATGCATATGTGTGATAAGGTCGAATGACAAATGTGATGAATGTGAACATGCGTATGTGTGATAAGGCCGAATGACCAATGTGATGAATGTGAACATGCATATATGTGATAAGGCCGAATGGCCAATGTGATGAATGTGAACATGCATATATGTGATAAGGCAGAATGGCCAATGTGATGAACGTGGAAGTGTATATATGTGGTAAAGCCGAATGGCTAATGCAAAATGTGTATGAGATGGATATGAGGTAAAGCCGAATGGCTAATGCGAAACGTGTATGAGATGGATATGTGGTAAAGCCAAATGGCTAATGTGAGATGTGTATGAGATGTGTATATATATTGTGGCCAAATGACAAACGACGGAAGGTGTGTTTTATTAGATATTTGATGAGGTAAATGAACTTACAAATATGATAGTCGATGTGAATGTTGTAACATGTGAATAAATATGCATGAAACTCTATGATGTAAACCCGGGATTAAAGACCAGATGACCATATGTGGTGACTATGTCTAGGTTAAGACCCGCTGACTCGTGTGGAGATTTCATATGAGCTAAAGGTCTCGCTGATAATCCGAGTAGAGTTTAAAACTATAAGGCTTCGCAATAAGAATTACT
Organism: Gossypium hirsutum; assembly: GCF_007990345.1. Taxonomy (NCBI): domain Eukaryota; kingdom Viridiplantae; phylum Streptophyta; class Magnoliopsida; order Malvales; family Malvaceae; genus Gossypium; species Gossypium hirsutum. The sequence goes on from NC_053433.1 coordinate 37,497,895, forward strand.
TAAAAATATATTCAATACGAAAGGTTAAACAGGTATGTACTCCAAGTTTATATGTTAGCTTGATTTGAACTAAATCATAAGGTAGTTATGTGATGCATACGTGAGCAATCTATGAGACTATTCCTATGATTATGTGACATCGGATCAGTGTGAGAGGTTATGTAAAATTATACAATATATCTATGTCACCTGAGCTCACTTTTACGTGAAAGTTTATCTGCCTATTGTATATGACGAGATGTGCATATTCAGTAAAGGGATGGTATGCCCGAAGGAAGAGTGAAATAAAAATACGAACAACTATGTTATAAGTTGATTGTTATCTGTTGACACTGCTTAAAACTTACTAAGCATTGTAATGCTTACTCCGTTTACTTTGTTTCCTCTATTTTATAGATCTCATTTGGAAGCTACAGACTCGGGGATCGTCAGCAACTAGTCACACTATCACTATCCACTGCTTGTTACTGTTATGTTTTGAATTATTTTATGGCATGTATAGAATAGACCAGTGGCCGAAGAATATTTTGGTTAATGTATATAAGCCATGCGAAAATGGCATCTTTTGAATGTGTACTTATAGAAGTTTAAATTTGTATCCCTGACTGTCTTTAGTATCTATCTAAAGGAATGTTCTCAAAAAAAAAAGAAAATTTTTTTTACTGTTCTGATATGAGTTTCAAGTCTGGTAATGCCCCTTCACCTATTCTGGCGACGGATACGGGATAGGGGTGTTACATTTTATTTGGTATCAGAGCCACGATTTAGTCGATTCTAGGACTAACGTAGCACGCGTGGGTCTATTTATACATGCCATAAAGTGATAAAATGATAGTGTGATGATTTTTGACTATTAAAATGTGTTTGTTGTATTGTAATGAATCTTGATCCCGATCGAGCTGTAGCAAGCTTCTGACTATGAGAATTTGTGATATAATTTCACTTGGATATGCTTAAATAATTAAGTTGATCAGGTACGTATCATGTACTCGTATTTGAATTTTGATTTGGATTGAATTATAAGGGTATAAGTGATGCAATTTTGAAAGAGTGTTATGACTATAAATGTGATCTTTGTATGTGGCTATGGAACTGAAAGTTGAATGGTCGATAAGCATGTTGTGTTTGTATTCAAGTAATGTAAATGATATACTAATGTATATTGTTATATATGTATATGTACATGAGAATTGAGAGTTATATATGATCCAGGCTAAGTCCCGAAGAGCATACGTGCTAGTGTTATATCCGGGCTAAGTCCCGAAGAGCATAGGGACTGGTGTTATATCCGGGCTAAGTCCCGAAGAGCATACGTGCTGGTGATATCTCCGGGCTAAGTCTCGAAGAGCATTCGTGCTGGAGTTATATCCGGGCTAAGTCCCGAAGAGCATACGTGCTGGTGATATATCCGGGCTAAGTCTCGCAGAGCATTCGTGCTGGAGTTATATCCGGTCTAAGTCTCGAAGAGCATTCGTGCTGGAGTTAATCAGGGTTAAGTCCCGAAGAGCATTCGTACTGGTGTTATATCCGGGCTAAGTCCCGAAGAGCATTCATGCTGGTGATGTGTATTCGGGCCTTTGTGCCTAGTAGGCTTCGAGCTGGTAATTTGAACAAAGTTTAAGTGTTCATTACTATACGAATTCAAAGTTAAATGAAAGGATATGTTTAAAAGTGTACATACATGATGTTTATAGACTTGGTTAAGTCATTTCAATGTGTAACAACAAATGAATAGGGGCACTATGTGTGCAAATGATTAGAGGCACTGAGAGTTCAAGTTCTTCAACCGAGCACTATGCGTGCGAGATCGGTCAGTAGACATTAAGCGAGTAAAACAAGATTCATATAAGACCTCGTATGGAACGAAGGCATTGATTTAAGATGGTGGATATGTTGTTAAGAAATGAATTCATGTTATAAATGTGTTATGGATTTAGTTTAGGGGATGCTTGGTATATGAAGTCATATGTGCTATTGCTAAATGACCCTTATTTTTGTTAATCATGTTCAAGAAATTATTTCGATTAAGTTCGACATTTGAAAGTCTGTAAGAATTTTTGATGAATGCTGATAATTTTGGATATATGGGTTATGTGCTAAAATAAATCCCATGCCGGTATACTATATGAGGCTTTATGCCAAATCGATTGTATACGGGTATCGTTAACGGTGATTGAATGTGCTAAATGAATTCAATGTTCAGGTATGTGGAATTTGATTTTCTGTTGGAAATAGGTTAAGTTGAATAGTGAGATATGATGGAGTTATAAAGGATATTTATTGGGATGTTTGAGTATATGTGTACTTTCGGTCAGGTTACAGCTTATACATGAATGAAAATATGGGTTACAAATATGTGGGTTGATGATGTGAATTATACATGTTAATATGTGCTTAATATGTGTTTGAAATGCATTTGTGAATTAAATTAAGTGATTATTGCTTATGAAATCAAGAAAATGAGATATATGTGCATACTTGTAGAAATGTTTATGTATTTGTTGTAAGATAAGAAAATGATTTTATAGATCGATGCGAAATCAGTAATGAATTACAATTGCTATCGATGAGCTAATGTTTATATGGATATAATTCAATAAGAGGACGTTATCCTAAACTATGCATCAGTAGAAATTTTTGGGGACAAAAATCCCTAAAGGGGGGGAGAGTTGTGACACCCCTAACTTGACCCTAGTCAGAAAGTGGTTTCAGGACCACGAAACCGAGTCATAAAAATAATTAACAGTCATATTCGATGCTTATTATATGTGAATATGAATGTGTGGAAGTTTCATACTTTAATTTTATCATTTGTATGCGAAATTATTAAATAGGACTTATGTGAGAAAATTTAAGAAATGTGTTAGGCATATGTTGAAGTAATTTATTAATGCATGTTATAAAAATGCTTGGACTTGCATGTCAAATAACCCCTTTTGCTAGTAGTGGCCAGCCAAGATGATGGACTCATATTAAAATATGTATTAATTTTAGTTAAATGGTTTTATACTTTAAATAAAAATAAGGAAATTTGGTGATAGAAAACAAAGTTCTCTCCTTGTTCAACTTGGCCGAAGAGAAGAAAGAAAGGAGGGGAGGAATTTCGGTCACTTGAATCTTTAGGGAGGTTAGTATATTGTGTTAAATTTGTGAAATGTTTACTTGTTTTAGGTAAATTATCATGGTTCTTGCTTAGCCCATGCTAAAATTTTCAATAATGATGGGTGAATGGAGCATTCGGTTATGGTTATAAAGGAAGGAATTTTGATTGTTTTATTTGAATTTTGATGATGAATGTGTTGAGGAAAGAAATTGGTCTTTCTAAAAACATGAATGGCTAATGCTTATACTAGTAATAGCCGAAATAAAGATGCTTGATGTCATGAATAAATGTTGTTTATATGTTTTGAATTGAGTAAAATTTGATGTTTAATCACTTAAGGATTCGGCATTGTTTAAGATAATTTATTAAAATGTGAATTTTGAATATTATGAGTATTGGGATGTAAGTATATGTGTGTGCTCGGTCATAGGAGTTTGCTATGAAATTTTGTTTGGTTGAGTGAAGAATGGCCGAATGAACTATAGGTTAGGGTGGATAAATTTTTGTACATAAGTAGTGGGTGTTAAGGTTATTAGGTTGGCTTAATTCTTGTATTAGAAATCTATTTGAGAAATTAGATAGGCTTTGAATGGTTGAAGTAATGAAATTTGAAACTCATGAACTTGATTTAAATACTTTAAATTTATGGTAGTTAAATGGAATAGAAAGGATCTATTCGGCCATGGAGGCTAAACACATTGTTAAATTGTTGAATATATGCTTTGGTTGTTAATGAATATTCAGTCTTGGTATGAATCTCATTAATAACATTTAGTTATTAGATTTGGTATAAAATACTTATTGAAATGGTGGAATTGGATGACTTACTTATGGATTTTAGTTATGAGAGTCTTTTGTAAGTAGAGCTAGAGGGTTTAAAGGGTGGTGTTTTAAAATAAACATGTATATGGGCCCTATGTATGTACCTTGTAATTTTATTGTAAACTTTTGGTTTAACTTGTGTCATATTAATTACTAAAATACTAGCTTGTGTGGAAAATTTTGTGCATGTTTTTATGTGCCGAATGTGAGTTAAAAAAAATGGAGCTCACTATGTGTATCATGGTCAACCTTTGATAACTAATATGTCTTGATTCGTAAATTGAGTTAAAAGATTATATATGTTTGATCTAGCCTAAGCTAGGCTTGACTTGTAACATAGTAATGATTGACTGAACGTATATGTGTGAGATAGTGAGGATAATTGTATTTCTTGCTTTGATTAAGTGAAGTATATGAAGTTGATATACTTAATTTACTCAGTTAAGCTTAAGAGCACATAGGGACAACTTCGGATAAGGTGAAAGCTAAAGTGACGAAATAGCCGACCCGTAACTACTCAGAAAGATACTAGGTAAGTTCTTAAGTATTTGAGTTTGATTCCTTTGTAAGTTTTAAGTTTTAGAACGGGATGAATATGAATTATGTATATACGTTAAGGTCAATGACTTTTCTAAATGACGGCATATATGATATTATGTTTTAAATATGTGAATGAGAACTTTACAGAGTAAATTGTATAAATCTGCTAGGGACAGCAGTGGTAGCGTGTTTTGGAAAAATTACCATAAATTGTGGAAGTGGATTTAAAGCCAGAATAAATTATGTAATTAAAGCTTGATGCGTCTAGTTTCGTATAAAAGAAATCGTGTAAGTAAAGGGGTTGCCGATAATGAGATTTTCAAAGTTGTGTGAGACAGAGTCAGAACGGCTCCAAAATCCCCTGTTCAGTATTTGGAAAATCATTCTAAATCGTACAAAAATGATTATAAGATAAAAATATATGTTTAGACTCCTTAATGAGTCTAGTTTCAAACAAAATAAACGAAAACATATTTTGAATTCTGTACAATGAGAAATTAAATTTTTAGTGAAGAGTAGTCAGAGTAGTCAAGCAGTAAAATAGGGAAACTTTAAGAAAAATCTGGTATTGATTGGCCAAACCAAAAATTCTGAAAATTTTTTGGATAGATGATATACGAGTCTATTTTCATGGAAAATTAACGGCACATAATTTGGAATTTCGTACCCCCAGTTACAAATAATTTAACGACTGTTGCTCAAGAAAACAGCTTGTAGAGAATTTGTGGTTATGTTGTAAACATGGATAAAACTTGTTTTAGTTGCTCATAAGCTATTGATTAAACCCATGCGTGAATTCTAAATTGTGTTATTAGAAAATTATATATGAGTGTTAGATGGATCTTTGATATTAAAATTTGTGAAATTGTAAGTTTATAAGTATTCGAATATGGAATGATAGTATGGCTTGAAATTGAATTATTCATTGGAAAATGATAGATGTAGATTCAGCCAAGACAAAGTGTATACATGAAAGTATATGTGGCATGTGAAGTATATTTGGATAACTGTGATGTGAATACATGAAAATTTATATTTTGATTTAGGATTTTATGTGATGAATGCGAATGTGTATATATGAGATAAGGCCGAATGGCCAATGTGATGAATGTGAACATGCGTATGTGTGATAAGGCCAAATGGCCAATGTGATGAATGTGAACATGCATATATGTGATAAGGCCGAATGGAAAATGTGATGAATGTGAACATGCATATATGAGATAAGGCCGAATGGCCAATGTGATGAAGGTGAACATGCATATGTGTGATAAGGCTGAATGGCCAATGTGATGAATGTGAACATGCGTATCTGTGATAAGGCCGAATGACCAATGTGATGAATGTGAACATGCATATATGTGATAAGGCCGAATGGCCAATGTGATGAATGTGAACATGCATATATGTGATAAGGCAGAATGGCCAATGTGATGAACGTGGAAGTGTATATATATGGTAAAGCCGAATGGCTAATGCAAAATGTGTATGAGATGGATATGAGGTAAAGCCGAATGGCTAATGCGTAACGTGTATGAGATGGATATGTGTTAAAGCCAAATGGCTAATGTGAGATATGTATGAGATGTGTATATATATATATTGTGGCCAAATGACAAATGGCAGAAGGTGTGTTTCATTAGATATTTGATGAGGTAAATGAAATTACAAATATGATAGTCGATGTGAATGTTGTAACATGTGAATAAATATGCATGAAACTCTATGATGTAAACCCGGGATTAAAGACCAGATGACCATATGTGGTGACTATGTCTGGGTTAAGACCCGCTGACTCGTGTGGAGATTTCATATGAGCTAAAGGTCTCGCTGATAATCCGAGTAGAGTTTAAAACTATAAGACTTCGCAATAAGAATTACTTATAAATATATTCAATACGAAAGGTTGAACAGGTATGTACTCCAAGTTTATATGTGAGCTTGATTTGAACTAAATCATAAGGTAGTTATGTGATGCATACATGAGCAATCTATGAGACTATTCGTATGATTATGTGACATCGGATCAGTGTGAGAGGTTATGTAAAATTATACAATATATCTATGTCACCTGAGCTCACTTTTACGTGAAAGTTTATCTGCCTATTGTATATGATGAGATGTGCATATTCGGTAAAGGGATGGTATGCCCGAAGGAAGAGTGAAATAAAAATACGAACAACTATGTTATAAGTTGATTGTTATCTGTTGACACTGCTTAAAACTTACTAAGCATTGTAATGCTTACTCCGTTTACTTTGTTTCCTCTATTTTATAGATCTCATTTGGAAGCTACAGACTCGGGGATCGTCAGCAACTAGTCACACTATCACTATCCACTACTTGTTACTGTTATGTTTTGAATTATTTTATGGCATGTATAGAATAGACCAGTGGCCGAAGAATATTTTAGTTAATGTATATAAGCCATGCGAAAATGGCATCTTTTGAATGTGTACTTATAGAAGTTTAAATTTGTATCCCTGACTGTCTTTAGTATCTATCTAAAGGAATGTTCTCAAAAAAAAAAAAAGAAAAAAATTTTTACTGTTCTGATATGAGTTTCAAGTCTGGTAATGCCCCTTCACCTATTCTGGCGGCAGATATGGGATAGGGGTGTTACAATTATCTTTATCTCTGAAAAGGAAGATGTTATCCGATTTTGATTGATCGTTCATGTACAAATTTATTGTTTAACAAACCAGTTGAGTAAGATGTTTCTGGGATTATTCAATTATACGAAGTATCAGTCTCCAATTTTTCCGGATTGAGATTCGAGGGCTATATCCCAATTATGGAAAAAGCTACAGGAAACTATGAGTACGTAGTTGTATCTTGGCATTGTAATACATCTGTAGATTGATAGTGAGTCTAAGAGAGTAACTCAGATTTTAGACGATATGCTCTGGCACTGTGTGCTAAAGTTCAAATGTTATTGAAAAGAGATATACAAAGTTGAATCGATTCGTGATTCTGAGAAGTTAGTGAAAGTGTTTCATGAAAGTTGAAAGAAACTTTTTCTGGTAAGATTTTCGGGAAAGAAAATCCCTAAAGGGGGAGAGTCGTAACATCCCGATTTAGGGTCCAGAGGAACAGTGGTTCTGAGACCTCAAATCTAACGTAAGAAAATTTATTTTTATTATATTTTTATGGTCTACAATTTCACGGGATGCTTTCGTGAAAATTTAGTTCGAAAATGTTGACGTTTGGGCATTCAATTTGGTCAAAATGACTAAATTGTAAAAAGTGCAAAACTTGAGTTCTAGAAGCTAGAGGTGTCTAATTGCTATGAATTTTTAAATTGGAGGTCCTTATATGGTAATTAGACCATTGGTTAATTTGTTGGACAAAAATGGACATGAAATAGGTGAAATAGAATATTTTTAAGTTAGGGGCATTTTGGTCATTTAGTAATTAAAATAATTAAAAACAAAATTAAAAGCCAATTTTTGTCCATCTTCAAGCTATGCTGAAACTTGCATGGAGAAACCATGGCTAGGGTTTTCCAAGCTTCCAAGCTCAATTGTTAGTCCATTCTTGCCTTTTTTTAATGATTTTTACGTTTTTTAAATCCTCGTAACAAGATCTAGCTATTTCTACCATTTATTTGAGCTAGGGTTGATGTTTAAAAATTTAACCATGTGCTAAATCTGTGTATTTTGATGTTTTGGGGAGGAATATGAATGTTTGTTGTGTGTTAAACAACTTTTACTATGTATTTTTCGGTGAAAACGCTAAAAATGACTAATTTGTAAAACTTATAAAATTTGTCATAAAAGTGTGATTTAGTGGAAACTGTGGACTACTGTACTTATGAAAATGATTCAGCTAGGCTTGAAGTACAAAGAAATTAAATAAATTTCATTTTGCCAGCCTAGGGACAAAAATGTAAATATGACAATATTAGGGGCAAAAACATACTTTTGCCATAATTTAAATTTTTGGTCGCAATGAATAATGTGACTAATTAATAAGCTAAATGTGATATTATAGATCAAGGAAAACGAGATTCGGACTTAGATCGGGGAAAAACAAGTATTTGACAGTTAAGTCCTCTTTTCATAATTTTTGGTATCGAGGTAAGTTCGTACGATAATAATAATGCAATGTTATACTTGAATGTTAATGCCTGATATTACATGAATTGAAAATTCACGTGTAAATAATGTGATGTCTTACATATTTTAATGCTTTAATGTTATATTAATTTAAATGCTTATTTGCTATCATGAATTATAAGCCTTGATATTCCATAAGTACATGGTTGGTATTATGGATATTATAAACGACATTACAAGCAAGTTCGACAGTGATGCGACAAGAAAAAAAACCCCGTTTGAACCTTAGGGATAGTCTATGATATAAGTGACATGTCACTAGGAATTAAGGAATTCGAACTCATTGAGCGGTCTGGGTTTGTGATATATATGTGACATCTGAGCTCATTGAGTGGTCTGAGTTCAGGGTACTGGTCTTGTGTGTCCTACCGGTGGCTGGGTAGTCTTAAGTGATTCAGATACCTTGCAGCATGTGTGAGCAGCCCGCATAGTTACACCCTGACCGATAGCTTACACTAGCAAGCCCGTGAGTAGCTCTATTTCGAGCGTTACATGTTATAAGGTAACTTTGGCTACGTATGAATATGTGGCACTTATGTGCTAGTTCTCCACGTATCCAATAGTATTCCAAGTGTTCAACCGGTATTAAAAGAATGATTTGGGTAAGACTTAAAATTACCCAACCATACTATAGTCCCAAAAGGGTATGTGAAAGATAAGAATGAATATGTGAAAAATGCTAAAAGGGTACAGGTATGTACGCTAAGCTTATGGTTATTGAGATTTTGAAATGTCGAGACCTCGGTGAGCTAAGATGTATGAATTATGATTATGAATTTTGTTGCAATATCATGCTATGTGTAATTGAACATGGAATCTATGAAATGGTGAGTTCATAATTAGTTGAAAATGAACTTATGATAGTTACCATTATATTGCACTAAAACAGGTTTGGCAGCAGCAGTAGTCCGACTTTGAAAATCCACAAAATATTGTCGAAATTGAATTTGAGACTGAATAAAATATGAAATTAAATATTATTGAGTCTAGCGTTACATAGAAGAAACTTTGTAAGCAAAAGAATTTCATATTATGAGATATTTGAATTTTCGTAAGACAAAGTTGGAATGATTTCAAAATCCCCTATTGTGATTTGATAAAATCATTAAAAATTGTACAAAAATTATTATGAGTTATAATTCATATTCTTACAATCTTCAATGAGTCCATTTTTAAATGAAACAAACAAGAACTCATCCGAATCCTGTATGAGGAGATAATTAACTTTTAGTGAAGAGGGGTCGAAACTATCAGATAAGAAAATAAGGGTAACTTTGAAGAATAAACTGTACTTATTGGCTAATACATAATTTTGAAAATTTCATGGTAGAAAGATATATGAGTCTAGTTTCAAATTCTTTTAACAGATCTTAATTTAGATTTCTTTAGCTCAAGTTATAAATAATTGAGTGACCATGACTCAAGTGGACAGCTTGTCATGAATATAAGTAAAAAGTGCAAATATGATTGTATTACCTTGAGATCATGTTGTGAGAATTGGTAGAAGCATGTTAATAAAATTCTTATTATTTTCATATGGACTTACTAAGCTTTAAAGATTACTCCCCTTCTTTTCCCATCTCTTATAGGTTAATTTAGTTAGCTCAGTTTGGAGATCGCCAGAGATGCTATCACACTATCAAGCTATCATGTTGGGTATAAGTGAATGCAAACCCCTTTAAGTTTATGGCATGTATAGGGACTTGGTTATTTACTGTATGAGTCATTATGAATTGGTTAAATGTAACACCCCAAACCCGACCTAGACGTTATGACCGAATCTGGCGTGTTGCATCAAAGCGTCGTTCAAGAATCGAGTTGCCGTTAAAAGTTTATTTCTAAAATGAAAACATTTTGTACAGGGTTAGCAAATCATCTCGTCACAAACGTTTGCCAAAATATTTTCCTTAGGAATATTAATTCAATTTAAATTGCAAAACCATTTTGAAAACCGTGAAGATTTTGAAAACTCGAGTTTTCCTAGACTAGCAGTTTGATATAAGAAATCAAAAGCCCACTTAAAACTTAAACCCACTATGGCCTTAATACATAATCCAAAACCCAATATGAAATTTAAAATAAACAAATTCAAGTTGTAGATCCACTTGCAATCGTGTGGCCACCTTCGAGTCCTTCGTGGATCCAAATCGTCTAAGTCTGGGTATTACCTGCACAATTAGGCACAAAGGGTGAGTTTGCAAAAATTCAGTGTGTAATCCCTAAAAAAAATAAATAGTCAAATATACAGTATGCAGAAATAGACTGGGCCTGAGCCCATCACAGAAACAGTATCAAGTGGGCCTTAGCCCAATAACAGAATTAGGTGGGCCTAAGCCTAATATAGAATTAGTATCAGATGCAGAAATGCAGACAGATTCCCAGCCCTGTCCAACCAACACACCATGTGAGGATAAAATTGACCCATCCAGCCAACACAGCAAGCTTAGCACCGGTTGTGGCACTAAGTCAACAGAACGACTCAACGCCGTAGACAGAACAGCTAAAGACCGTAACTATCACAGCAACGCTGCTAGTTAACAGAACGGCTATAAGCCATAAGTATCACAGAAAGGCTGAAAGCCTTGTACAGAATGGCTACAGGCCGTACACTTCCTCTATCCATAATAACCCAACCCCATGCAATATGTCATGTCATAAATATTATGTGCATGCAAAGTCATACTCAATAAAATCATATATGTAAATCATAGGCACATCAGTCATACGGAACGTAAGGGCATAATCGTTATTCTACCATACAGGGGTATTACAGTCATTTTACACTATAATGGTATTTTAGTGGTTTTACAAACCGGGATCTTAACGATCCAACAGAAGGTCCACCGTCGCCTTGAGCAACTTAGTGACCTAAACAATCATAACGGTGCAAATGGGCCTAATGCCCATTACTGGCCCAAGTGGGCTCACACCCTCGTGTGGCCCATTTAACCCAAATCTAGATACGGTAATGTGACCTACATAGCCCAGTCCAATAATTATCACAAATTATAGATTTAATCCGTGTAGGGCTTACGGGGCCCATTGGGCCCATATGGTCCAGGCCAATGAGATTGCTCATGGTAGCCTTCCTCAATGTACGAACATGTTTCGTAGGCTCAGTTTACCCCACGAGCGATCGCACGCTCATAAGGCCCCAAATGCTGAAGTTTCAACTTTTGCCGGCTTCCAACAAAGAAGGGCATGAATACACACCTATTTATGAGAACGAGTCAAAGTTCACGATCACCAACCTTGGTTAAGAAGGTATGAAATAATACCAGTCATCACCAACTCATCTTGTTCGCTCTATTTAAAGCCAGCATCTCCCCAATTCTCATGTTAGCTTCTCGATGTGGGATTACTTTCAACCATTAGGAAAATTCCTTATTTTTTTATGACCACTTCAACCACAGAGTTCCAGTCCAACTCCACCACCTACATAGCTCAAACAGCAAAATAAATACTCCATTGCGCATCCCAAGACTTGAACCTTAGACCTCACAGTTACACAACACGCCACCTTGCCACTACACCCCAAGGCTCTTTGTGTCACCATTTTAGCCTCAATTAATTATAAGGTCTATAGGCCAAAGTCTAGGTTCCTTTAAAGGAAAAACCAAAATAAATTGCAAGAGCCAAGACTTGAACCCTAGCTCCCTTGCAACCCTAGTGATGCCACAACCACTAGACCACATGCTTCATTGTGACATTTATTTAACAAAATAATTTAAAAGGCCTTCACCCAAGCACCCAGGGTTTTACTCACTTAAAACCAAAATTTTTGCTAAAGCCCAGGTTTGAACCCAGGACTTTTCCAACTCCTTTCAGGACCCTTAACCACTTGAGCAGACATTTAATTGTGTCATTTCCTTGCACAATTAAATACTTATCTACAACCTCCTTGCAGACCCATACTCAAGGCCCAATACTTCTAGGCCCAAATTTGGGGCGTTACATTTAATGTATTGGCTTGTGAAGGCTAAAGTTTGGATGTAATTTGTAGCCATGCGATTTGGCTATATTGGTAATTGGTTGTAAGCCCATATAATTATTCATGTGCATATGGAAATGTTTTCTGATGTGATTTATATTTGCTTGATATATATAATAGATATGAATTTATTCATATGTTAATGCCTTTTGAGTGTGAATTCAGGATGAAGTGATTTGGTAAGGCATGATGTTGTAATGCATGATAAATGATGGTGTGAAGATGATATGTTATTGCCTGATGGTAGTTTATTTATGCCATGAAATGTACTATTGTAGTTGTGTTTAAGTATGTGAAAATAAAGGTGACCAATGGCTTGGTAAATAGCCATTTTCTCGACCACACAGGCAAAGACACGACCGTGTGTCTCAGCCATGTGGAGGACACGGCCTAGCACATGGGCATGTGACTTGGCCGTGTGACCCTTATTTGCTGATGAAGTCATAAAAAGAGAGTTACAAGGGCGTGTCCCAAGCCACACGGGCGTGTGACTCTCCAAACATGGAAAATTTCTTAAGTGTTCTAAAATTTTTAGAAATTCTCGATCTAGTCCCGAATCACCTCTGATGTATGTTTTGGGCCTCGTAGGCCGTATAAGGGACAATGTACATGTGTTTGATTCATTTTAAATTGAATGAAGTCTTATGGCCTGATTTTATGAAATTGTGTATATTTAAGTCCAGTAATACCTCGTATCCTATCCCGGCCTTGGGTATAGGTGTTACACCAATAGCTAATGCCCCTAGAGCTAACAAGGATGCTTATAAGAAGCATCTTGACGAAATGTTAAACATAAGATGTCTAATGCTTGCCACCATGGCTCCTAAGCTTCAAAAGCAACATGAGGATATGGTTTCCTATGATATAATCCAACACCTCAAGGAATTATATGAGGGGCAAGCATGATAAGAGAGGGAACTCCTGGGGGAACTCACATTCTTAAGATGATAGACTATATTGAAAGCCTTAAAAAACTAATATTCCCTCTAAGTGAGGAATTGGCCACTAATGTTATCCTGCAATCGTTGCCTAATAGTTTTAGCCAATTTGTTCTTAATTTCAACATGAATGAAATTAATATGACTTTGCCACAGTTGTTTAGCATGTTGTGAACTACTGAAGGTAACATGAAAAAGGTTAGGCCTAGGCCCATTCTAATGGTCCACAAGGACAAAGGCAAAGGAAAAGCTAAGGCTAAGGCAAAGCCTATGGAGAATGGCAAAACCAAGCCCCACAAAGGAAAAATGGCATTTAAACCTAAATAAGGAATTGCTAAGGAAGGAAAATGTTTCCATTGTGGTAAGATAGAATAATGGAAGAGGAACTGCCCTGCCTATCTTGAAGAGGTCAAGAAGGTAAAGGAAAATAGAACATCCGCTTCAAGTATTTTTGTTATTGATATTAATTTATACATCTACTTCTAGGGTATTAGATACTGGATGTGGTTCTCATATTTGTACGTCTATACAGGGACTGCAAAGAAGTAGGTGGCTAAAGGAGATTTGGACCTACAAGTTGGGAATGAAGGACGAGTTATTGCATTAGTTGTAGGAACGCATATTTTATCATTGCCTAGTGGGCTTGATTTAATTTTAGAGGATTGTTATTTTATGCCCAGTTTTACTAGAAACATTATTTTGATTTCTTGTTTAGACAAAATTGGTTTTGAGATAATTATTAAAAATAATTTTTGTTCATTTTATCTCAATAATGTTTTCTATGGTTCGACACAATTAGTAAATGACCTCTACATTTTAGATCAAGATAGACCCATTTATAACATAAATACTAAAAGATCATAATTAAGCTAATCTTTGGTATTGTCGTTTGTGCCAGATAAGTGAGAAGTGCATATCAAAGCTCCATAAAGATGGGATTTTGGATTCTTTTGTTTTTGAACAATTGGATATATGTGAGTCTTGCTTGTTGGGTAAAGTGACTAAAATTCCATTTGATAGTAAAAGTGAACGAGCTATTGATTTATTGGGCTTAATACAAAGTGATGTATGTGGACCAATGAACACACAAGCCAAAGGAGGTTTTCAATACTTCATTACTTTTACTGATGACTTCAGTAAATATCTTATCCACCATAAATCTAAAGCCATTGAAAAGTTCAAGGAATTTAAAAATCAAGTACAAAACCAACTAGGAAAAAGTATTAAGGCACTTCAATCAAATCGAGGAGGAGAATACTTAAGCTTAGAGTTTAATGAGTTTTGAAGGAATGTGGGATTGTCTCACATCTTACATCTCCTAGAACTCCATAGTGGAATGGAGTTTCTGAAAGGAGAAATCAAACACTTTTAGACATAGTTCAATCAATGACGAGTCAAGTTGATCTTCTAACTTCTTTTTGGGGACATGCACTTGAAATAGATTCTTTCGCACTAAATCGTGTTCCATCTAAATCAGTTCAAAAGACACCATATGAGATGTGAACTGGGAATTTTCCTAGTATGTCTTTCATAAAGATTTGGGGTTGTGAAGCTTATGTTAAACATCAAATGTCTACTAAGCTCGAACCCAAATCTCAAAAGTTTATCTTTGTGGAATATCCTGAGAAAACTAAAGGATATTATTTCTTCAATCCTACCAAGAACAAAGTTTTTGTTGTTAGGACAGAAGTCTTCCTTGAAAGAGAGTTTGTCTCTAGAAAAGGAAGTAAAAGAATAGAACTTGAAGAAATTCAAGAACAATAACAGATCACTGAACTAGAGATTGAAAAACAATAGGTTCCACAAGTTGTTGCGGAACAATCAACTATTTTGGTAACACAACTACAACAAAGATCTTTAAGAAAACACCCTGTACCTATAAGGTATGGATTTCTTATTATAACACATGGTGATATTCTACTTATGGATCAAGATGAGCCTAGGATTTATCAAAAAGTGGTGGCGAGCCCAGATTCTGAGAAATGGCTTGTGGTCATGAGGTCTAAGATGGATTTCATGTCAAAAAACTAAGTATGGATCTTGGTTGACCCACCTGAAGGGTTTAAACCCATAGAGTACAAATAAGTTTTGAAAAAGAAAACCAAAATGGATGGTAATGTACAAAAATACAAAAGGTGATTAGTTGTTAAAGGTTTTTGCCAAGTTCATGATATTGACTATGATGAAATCTTTTATCTTGTTGCTATGTTTAAATCCATCCAGATCTTAATTTAAATAGTTTCATTTCATGATTATGAAATCTGGTAAATAGACGTCAAAATAAATCTCCTTAATGGGAAACTAGAAGAGGATGTGTACATGACACAACTTGAAGGTTTTGTCGATCCAAAAGATGTTGGTAAGATATGCAAGCTACAAAGATCCCTTTATGAATTAAAGCAAGCTTCTCGAAGTTGGAATCTTTCTTTTAATGATGTAATCAAAGATTTTGGTTTTATCGAAAATGAAGGTGAGCCTTGTGTTTACAAAAAAAAAGTGGGAGCACTATTGTATTCTTGGTACTGCATATAGATGACATACTTATCATAGGAAATGACATATCTATCCTACAGTCTGTTAAGAATTGGTTAAGAAATTGTTTTTCTATGAATGAATTGGGTGAGGCTATATACATAATCGGAGTCAAAATATATAGAGATAGATTAAGACGACTCCTAAGTTTAAGCCAAAGTACATACATAGATAAAGTACTGAAAAGGTTCACTATGGAAGAATCTAAAAGAGGATTTCTACCAAAGAGACATGGTATTTCACTCTCGAAGGAAATGTGTCCTTCAACTTCACAAGAGAAAGAACGTATGAGTAAGATTCCATACGCTTTGACTATTGGATCTATCATGTAAGCCATGCTATGTACTCATCTAGATGTATTGTATGCTTTAAGCATGATGAGTCGGTAACAAGGAGATCCCGGTGAAAGTCATTAGGTAATAGTTAAAAATATCCTTAATTACTTGAGAAGGACTAAGGATACATTCCTTATATATGGAGGTGAGGAAGAGTTAAATGTAAAAGGTTACACTAATGCTAGTTTCCAAATCGACAAGGATGATTCACAATCGCAATCAGGATTTGTGTTTTGTCTTAATAGTGGCACTATGAGCTGGAAAAGTTCAAAGAGGCTATAAAAGAGCCTGTTTCAATCAAGAAGTTCATATCTGAACTAGGGATTATACCTAGCATATCAAATGTTATAAAACAACGGAGCTATTAAACAAGCAAAGGAACCCAGATCTGACCAACGGTCCAAACATATACTTAGGCACTTTTTTCTCATCCAAGAAATCATTGATCGGGGAGATGTGGAAATATGTAGAGTACCAACAGATGACAACATCATTGATCCACTAACAAAGCCTCTGACATAGTAGAAGCATGATCGTCATACTAAGACACTCAATATTAGATATATGATTGATTGGTCTTACTGCTAGTGGGAGATATTTAGAGTATGCCCAAAGACCAATCATGATATGATTGTAATCACATACTTGTTTTACCTTGTTTATTAGTATAAGCCATTGTCATTATTATTTCAATTTCTTTTTCTATATATATAAATAAAATTGTAACACCTTATACCTGACCCGGTCACCGAGCCCGAATACTATAATGCTACACCACCTTCATGCATCATAAACATTACACATTGTCACATGACTAAATAAATGTCTTCTTTATTTAACATTTGTATGAATTATAAGTCATACAATCTTTACTTATAAATAAAACATGGTAAGCATAAATTGAGTGAACATATAAATAACATTAAACATGCATTTGGACCACTTAGAAAAATTTCCAAAATAGTTATGAAGTATCGATACTAAAGGTGTGGTATCAATATTTCTTTCA
Source organism: Gossypium hirsutum (assembly GCF_007990345.1). Taxonomy (NCBI): domain Eukaryota; kingdom Viridiplantae; phylum Streptophyta; class Magnoliopsida; order Malvales; family Malvaceae; genus Gossypium; species Gossypium hirsutum. The sequence continues at coordinate 37,515,283 of NC_053433.1, forward strand.
AGTGGTATCTGTAATGCTTGGAATATCGATACCAAAACTGGCTATTGTTTCTCATTTAAAACCCCAAGTCCCGAAAATTATCAGTACCATTTTTAAAGTATCAATAATTTTACCCCGAGTATCTGTAACACCCCTAACCTGTATCTATCACCGGACTAGGGTCACGAGGCATTACTAAACATAAATGCAGTTCCGAACATTCTTATGCTAACACAAGTCATATTCATACATACATGTAAAGCATATAACTAATTAAATATTAAACATATATTGTAAAACATATTGTATATACCAATCACAGGTTCATCACTTTATTGATAAGCGAATACAAATAAATAAAAATCGAACATTGTATTTCTTAATTCTATATGTGCGCATATTTAACCATTTCAATAGTATCACAAGGAATTTTATCCCTTAGCATATATGGCATTATCAACTTCACAAATGATCACAAATATTTCATTAAACATTTAAGTCATACCAATTTCACCGTTCAATCTTAAACTAGAAGTTTACTAATTACATACTCGAAAACAAATATATATATATACTTGTTACTTATTAAATATGCAATTTACTAACAAAACATACCTAATACCAACTCAATATTTATCTTCATTAAATGTACCTATTTTACCAACCACATAAGCATAATATATGCATATACATTTTCATTACAAACTGAATCATAATGACAAGCATCATTCGATTACTCGCTCATACACATGTACATCTATATATACAATCAACATCTTGCTCCTCTGTCAAGCCAAATTACTAGACCTTTACAAGAGATAACATATCATAAAAAAACCTTTACCATATTCGAACTTAAATATATATATCATCTAATGCTCATTAACATATTAACACCTATATCGAATATAACAACCAATTTCATATATATACTTTATCTATACCCAACCAAAGCCGAATCATCTAACCATACTTATGGAAATTTATATACACCATGACCTACTCATCAACCACAATCAAGTTCACCAACCATTATCAAGCCATTTCCAAAACGTAAAACACCAATCACATATACCATTCATTCATAGCATATAACATTATAACCAAAATGGATTAAACCATGACCAAACATAACCAAAATTCAAACTTAAAAGTTAATCCATATTCGCATGGCTTAAATTATACATGTCCAAGAGCGGACAAAATACATATTAGCCTATACATGCCATAAGTTTGAAATAAGACTTTTAAAAGTACTGAAGGTTGACGATAGTACTTCACTGACGATCCCCGAGCTCGTAACTTACTTCAAAATCTATAAAACAGAGTAACAAAAACACACAGAGTAAGCTACCTTAGTTTAGTAAGCCTTAAGCAAATTAAACAATTAATGTATAATAACATCTCAATTACTAATCATTCCAGTTAAATAAAATCAACTTATGCATTTGTAATCACATTTAATTTCAAACTTCTAATTTCATCATGTATAACATATTCTTTCATAGGGCAATTTCTCCTTGGCCGAATATACATGTATACATCATCAACATATTTCCAAATTTTGAAACCATATTGTCTTATATAATCAATAAGCATATATATATTTATAGACATATATTCATCATTCAAACTTTAATATTACATCATATACAATTATAAGGCTAAATATATTTCTCATATTAACACATATACTACAACAACTTCATGTATCCTTTTTCATCACATATCAAGAAATCATTTCACCCTAGGTAACCAACAATCACGTACCTGATCGTTTTATCTCGTTTAACGTATTCAATTACCACATTAGCATAAAGTCTTTTAGGAAAAAACTTATAATAATTCACCGGCATAAAGCCTGCTAAGCCTGCTAGGCATAAGGCTTGATTAAATTGACCAGCACAAGGCTTGCTAGGCTCAAAGCCCGAATATCACTATTATAAAGCTGTCTCATAACAATTTATACATCAAAAATTTTAGATATTCCATATAGTTCATACGGACTTCCAAATGTTATAACTCAGTCGAATTAAACTAAAATACATTATTTCTATGCTTAATCATATTCAGCTAACTTTACTATAAATCTCTGAATTCCAAATCAGCATATTAAATTAAGTTACAATTAAAATTAACAATGTTTAATTGCTTAAAGACTTACCTCGGATATCGACTAACGATGTAAATCGACTATTAGACTATTTTTGCTTTCCCTCGATCCAAGTCAGATTTCTTTTGATCTTGATCTATACAATTTCAAATTAATGTCATTCAAACACAATTTCATACAATTTAATCCAACAACACATAAATGGGAAAATTACCATTTTACCCCTGATATTTCATACTTTTACAAATTAGTCCTAATTGCATAGAACACAAAATACACAAAATCTCCATGCAACATGCTTAGGCCGAATGTTCCTCTAGTACATACAAATACACACATTTCATTTATTTTGCATTTTAGTCCTTTAATTTATTATTTTTGCAATTTAGCCCTAAGTACTCGAATTCATCAAAAATTCCAATACAAAACATATTAATCCAAAACATATCTTTCATAATTTATCATCAAACATCACAAAATACAAATATCCATCAATGGCATAACTCAAACTATTCATCAAAATAAAAAATTCTAGCGTGGGTCGTATAGTATTCGAAGCAGCGATCTTAAAAATGTAAAAATTATCAAAAATCGAGCTAAAACTCACATTGAATTAAGCTTGCTAATGACCGAAGCCTTAAGCTTTTTGTTTCTTTTCTTTCTTACAATATTTGGGCATTTCAAAGAATGAATGCATGGCTTATTATTTTTTTTCACGTTTTATTATTATAACATATTAATACATCAATTACATTTTTAACCTTTATAAATTAATATGAAACTTTATATTGGTGTCCTCAACCGTCCATGCTATAATTAAATGGCATAATTGCAACATAAATACTTCATTTTATAAAGACAACAACAATTAGGTATTATCACATTTAACCATCAAATTTTCATTTTACGCGATTAAGCCCTTTTATTAAATCGGGCACTCAAACGATAAAATTTTCAAATGGAATTTTCACACACATAAATTCACACGTAATAAACACACAAAATAATTTTTAAATATTTTTCTGACTTGGATTCGTGGTTCCGAAACCACCGTTCTTACTAGGGTCTAAATCGGACTGTTACAACTCTCTCCCCGTAGGGATTTTCATCCCGAAAATCTTACCGGTGAATAAGTTTGGATAGCATTCTCTCATTACATCTTCTAACTCCCACGTTGCTTCCTCAACTCTTTGTTTATGCCACAGTACTTTAACCAACATAATTTTCTTATTTCACAACTCCTAAATCTCACGAGGCAGAATACGAATCGGTTCTTCCTTGTACATCATATCGGGCTTAATCTCAACTTCGGTCGGACTAATCACATGTGAAGGATTAGATCGATATCTACGAAGCATCAAAACATAAAATACATTCTGAATCTTTTCTAATTCAGGTGGCAACAACAGTCTACAAGCAACCGACCTGATACGCTCTATAACCTCATACGGCCCAATAAATCTCGGACTCAATTTGCCTTTACGACCGAATCTAAGTATTTTCTTCCATGGTGAGACTGTCAGAAATACTTTATCCCCGATCTGAAACTCTATATCTTTTCGTTTCAAGTCCGCGTATGATTTTTGACGATCTAATGCTGCTTTTAGACTTTCACAGATTACTTTCACTTTCTGTTCGGTTTCTCTTCTGAAATTGACCTCGTGTATCTTATTTTCACTGAGCTCAGTCCAATACAATGGTGTATGACATTTAAGGCCGTATAAAGCCTCGTAAGGTGCCATTTTAATACTCGATTGAAAGTTGTTATTATACGCAAATTCGATCAAAGGTAGGTATCATTCCCACATACCTTCAAACTCGAGAATGTAACATCTCAACATATCCTCAAGTATCTGAAAGATTCGCTCGGACTGACCATCTGTATAGGGACAAAAAGTAGTACTAAAATGTAGTTTAGTTCCTAGTGCATCTTGCAATTTCTTCCAAAATCGGGATGTAAACCTCGGATCTCTATCTGAAACAATAGATATAGGGAAACCATTTAACTTCACGATCTGAAAAACATACAATTCAACCAGCTTATCAAGTGAGTAATTTGTACGAACCGAAACAAAGTGAGCCGATTTAGTTAATTTATCCATAATAACCCAGGTTACATCTTTCTTGCTAGGTGTCATCGGTAAACCTGATACAAAATGCATTGTGATTCTGTCCCATTTCCATTCAAGTATCGTGATCGGCTGAAGCAATCCAGAAGGTACCTGATGCTTGGCTTTTACTTCCTGACAAACTAAACATTTCGATACAAAGTCAGAAATGTCTCGTTTCATACCTTACCACCAATAGTGCTATTTCAGATCATTATACATCTTCGTACTACCCAGGTGAACAGATAGCTGACTGTTATGAGCTTCATTCAAAATCATCTGAATGAACTTTGTATTTCTCATAATGCATATTCAGTTTCTAAACCGCAAACATCCCTCAGCATCTACTTGAAATTCTAAATCAACGTTCGAATCACATTGAACCCGCTTTACTATCAAATCATTATTAACCTTCTGAGCTTTGCAAATCTGCTGAATAAATAATGGTCTTACTCGGCTATTATCGCACCATCATCTGACATAACCATATGTACGTTCATTGCATGCCAAGTAAACAGGAATTTTTGACTTAGAGCATGAGCAACAACATTAGCCTTTCCCAGATGATAATCAATCACTAGCTCGTAATCTTTTAGCAACTCTAACCATTGACGCTGTCTCAAATTCAAATCCTTTTGAGTCATCAAGTACTTCAGACTTTTATGATCGGAATAAACAAGACATTTTTCACCGAACAGATAGTGGCGCCATAATTTCAATGCAAACATAATAGCCGCCAACTCTAAATCGTGCGTCGGATAGTTCTTTTCGTGCGGCTTTAACTGTCTCAAGGCATAAGCTATAACTCTGCCTTCTTGCATTAAAACACAGCCTAAACCATTTAAATATGCATCACTATAAATAACAAATTCTTTATCCGATTCTGGCTGAACTAACACTGGAGCCTCTGTCAAAAAGGCTTTCAACTGATCAAAACTTTTTTGGCACTTTTTTGACCACTCAAACTTAACATCTTTCTCCAATAGCTTGGTCATTGGGTTGCAATCATCGAGAACCCTTTCACAAATCGTCTATAGTAACCAACAAGTCCCAGAAAACTTCAAACTTCAGAAATGTTTCTTGGAGATTTCCAATCAAGTATTGCTGAAATCTTACTCAGATCAACCTGAATACTTGATGCTGAAACAACATGTCCCAGAAAACTAACTTCATGTAACCAGAACTCACATTTACTAAACTTCGCATACAACTATTTTTCTCGCAAAGTCTGTAACACAAATGTCAAATGCTCGGCATGTTCAGTTTCATCATGGGAGTAGATCAATATATCATCAATGAACACAACCACAAACAGATCCAAATACTGTCTGAAGATCCAATTCATCAAATCCATATAGACATCAGGCACATTAGTAAGTCCAAAAGGCATAACCAAAAATTCATAAAGTCCATACCTCATTCGGACGGCAGTTTTTGGCACATCAGAGTCTTTAATTCGCAACTGATAGTAGCCGGACCTCAAATCTATCTTTGAAAACACTTTAGCCCCTTTCAGCTGATCAAACAAGTCATCAATCAGTGGCAACGAATACTTATTCTTTATACTCACCTTATTGAGTTTTCTATAATCGATGCACATTCTCATAGTTCCATCTTTCTTTTTCACAAATAAAACTGGTGCACCCTGAGGAGAGAAACTCGATCGTGAAAAACCTCTATCAGTTAACTCTTGCAACTGTGCTTTCAACTCTTTTAATTCAGTAGGTGCCATCCGATACAGAGCTATTGAAATCAGAGTCGTCACTGGTACTAACTCAATACCAAACTCTACCTGTCGGACAGGTGGCAAACCCAGAAATTCTTCAGAAAACACGTCCGGATACTCACACACAACTGGTACGGATTCAATCTTCTTTTCAGTCACTCTACTATCAAGTACATAAGCAAAGTAAGCTTCACAACCTTTTCTCACATACTTCCGAGTTAACATCAAAGATATTACTGCTGGTAAACCACTCAAATCATTAGATTCAATCCGAATAATGACGTTGTTTTGACATCTTAAAACAACAGCATCGTGCAAAGTCAGCTGATCCATACCCAAAATTATATCGAACTCGTCGAAAGGCAACAACATCAAATCAGCTGGAAAGCATGAATCTCGAATCATTAACGGGCAATTTTTACATACTTTATCAACTAGAACACACCGGCCCAGGGGGTTTGATACTCAAATCACAAACTCAGTAGACTCAACAGGCAAAGTCTTACTAGATACTAATGTTTCACACACATAAAAATGAGTCGAACCAGGATCAATCAATGCAATAACACTAGTATCATAAAGAGTGAAAGTACCGGTAATAACATCTAGGGAAGAAGCCTCCTCGCGAGCGCGTATAGCATATGCTCTGGCAGGTGCACGAGCCTCGGATCGAAATGTTGTATAGTTCGTCCCTCTCTAACTGCCACTCACATTACCCAAATGCCTGGGTGGTCTGCCTCACACTGATATATTACTCGGTCTCGCGTTCTGAACAGTGTTTTGCTTAGCTAACATCAGGCAATCTCGGATAAAATGATCCATCAATCCACATTTAAAGCAAGACGATCATGCAATCTGCAATCTCCAGAATGCCATTTACCACAGTGCTTTCACTCGACTTTATTCTATCAAACATTGCCAACACTAGCTATCGAAGTCGCTCGTGAACTCATAGGGGGTCGGTCTCGATCTTGTCTAGAAAAGCCCACAGTATATTTAGATCGACTAGAATCATCTCTGAACTTCTTCGATGCTGAGTGAAAAGTCTTACCCAATGATCTTTTACGGGAATCTTTGGCTTCAAAATTAACTTTTCTTTTGTCTTTCCTTAGCTCTTCAGCTTTGTAAGCTCATTCAACAAGTACCACGAACTCTTTGATTTCATGTATACCAACCAGCAATTTAATGTCTTCATTCAAACCGTCTTCGAATCCTTTACACATGATAGCTTCAGTTGAAACACACTCATGGGTATATTGACTAAGTCTCACAAATTTTTTCTTATATTCTGTCACAGTCATACGACCCTATTTTAATTCGAGAAATTCCTTTCGCTTTTGATCAATGAATCTCTAGCTGATATATTTCTTACGAAACTCAATTTGAAAGAATTCCCAGGTCACTCACTCTTTCGGAACCATCGATACTAGTGTATTCCACCAGTGATATATGGTGTCTCGTAACAAAGATATGGCACATTTTAAGCACGCATCTGGGGTACAAGTTAACTCATCAAACACACAGATATTATTATCAAGCCAAAATTCAGCTTGCTCAGCATCATCATCATTAGTAGCTCTGAATTCTTCAGCCATGTGTTTTCTAATTTTATCAACAGGAGGATTGTTAAATCTCATCAGATCAATCATCGGAGGTACCACAGGTATCAGAGATGGATTATTCAGGGGTGGAGGTTGTTGTGTAGCCAGATTAGTTCGGATATATTGAGTAAACCAATCATTCATCATTTGGTAGAAGGCTTGTTTAGCCTCCCCATCATGGCTACTTAAGATCGGCCGAGAATCAACTGGAACTGCCCCTTGCGCGGGAACAGGCACTATGATCTCAACATTATCAGCTACAGCTCTGTCGGGATCCATATACTATACGAAAACACATTTTTAAATGTCAGAAGTCATCACACTATCGCAGTAAATATTATGGCATATATAGCTAGACTCACACATGCTACGTTAGTCCTAGAATCGACTAAACCGTAGCTCTGATACCAATAAAATATAACACCTCTAACCCGTATCCGTCATCAAACTAGGGTCACGAGGCATTACTGAACATAAATACAGTTTCAAAGATTCTCATGCTAACACAAGTCATATTCATATATACATGTAGAGCATATAACTAATTAAATATTAAACATACATTGTAAAACATATTGTATATACGAATCACAGGTTCATCACTTTATTGTTAAGCAAATTCAAATAAATAAAAATCAAACATTATATTTCTTAATTCTATATGTGCGCATATTTAACCATTTAAATAGTATCACCAGGCATTTTATCCCTTAGCATATATGGCATTATCAACTTCACAAATGATCACAAATATTTTATTAAACATTTAAGTCATACCAATTTCACCGTTAAATTTTAAACTAGAAGCTTACTAATTACATACCCGAAAACAGATATATATATATACTTGTTACTTATTAATTATGCAATTTACTAACAAAACATACCTAATACCAACTCAATATTTATCTTCATTAAATGTACCTATTTTACCAACCACATAAGCATAATATATGCATATACATTTTTGTTACAAACCGAATCATAATGATAAGCATCATTTGATTACTCACACATACACATGTAAATTTATATATACAATCAACATCTTACTCCTCTGTTAAGCCAAATTACTAGACCTTTACAAGACATAACATATCATAAAAAAAACCCTTACCATATTTTGAAATTAAATACATATATATCATCTAATGCTCATTCACATATTAAAACCTATATCAAACATAACAACCAATTTCATATATATACTTTATCTATACCCAACCAAAACCGAATCATCTAACCATACTTATGAAAATTTATATACACCATGACCGACTCATCAACCACAATCAAATTCACCAACCATTATCAAGCCATTTCGAAAATGTATAACACCAATCACATATACTATTCATTCATTGCATATAACATTATAACCAAAACGGATTAAACCATGACCAAACATAACCAAAATTCAAACTTAAAAGTTAAGCCATATTCGCATGGCTTAAATTATACATATCGAAGATCGGACAAAAAACATATTAGCCTATACATGCCATAAGTCCGAAATAAGACTTTTAAAAGTACCGAAGGTTGGCGATAGTGTGGATGACTTCACTGAGGATCCCTGAGCTCATAACTTACTTCAAAATCTATAAAATAGAGTAACAAAAACACACAGAGTAAGCTAACTTAGCTTAGTAAGCCTTAAGCAAATTAAACCATTAATGTATAATAACATCTCAATTACTAATCATTCCAGTTAAATAAAATCAACTTATGCATTTGTAATCACATTTAATTTCAAGCTTTTAATTTCATCATGTATAACATATTCTTTCATAAGGCAATTTCTCCTTGGCCAAATATACATGCGTACATCATCAACATATTTCCAAATTTTGAAACCATATTGTCTTATATAATCAATATGCTTATATATTTATAGACATATATTCATCATTCAAACTTTAATATTACATCATATACAACTATAAGGCCAACTATATTTCTCATATTAACACATATACTACGACAACTTCATGTATCCTTTTTCATCACATATCAAGAAATCATTCACCCTATTTTCAAATAGGTAACCAACAATCACGTACCTGATCGTTTTAGCTCATTTAACGTATTCAATTACCATATCAGCATAAAATCTTTTAGGCATAAACTTATAATAATTCACCGGCATAAAGCCTGCTAGGCCTAAACCTGTATCTCACACCGGCACAAGGCCTGCTAGGCTCAAAGTCTGATTTTTATACACCGAAATAAGTCTGCTAGGCATAAAGCCTGATTACATTTACCAGCACAAGGCTTGCTAGGCTCAAAGCCTGAATATCACTATTATAAAGCTGTCTCATAACAATTCATGCATCGAAAATTTCAGATATTCCATATAGTTCATATGGACTTTCAAATGTTATAACTCAGTCGAATTAAACTCAAATACATTATTTCCATGCTTAATCATATTCGGCTAACTTTACTATAAATCTATGAATTCCAAATCAGCATATTAAATTAAGTTACATTCAAAAAAATTAACAATTTTTAATTGCTTAAAGACTTACCTCGGATATCGACTAACGATGTAAATCGACTATTTGACTGTTTTTACTTTCCCCTAATCCAAGTCCAATTTCTTTTGTTCTTGATCTATACAATTTCAAATTAATCTCATTCCAACAACACATAAATGGGTAATTTACCATTTTACCCCTGATATTTCATACTTTTACAAATTAGTCCTACTTGCATAAAAAACAAAATACACAAAATCTCCATGCAACATGCTTAGACTGAATGTTCCTCTAGTACATACAAATACACACATTTCATTTATTTTGCATTTTAGTCCTTCAATTTATTACTTTTTCAATTTAGCCCTAAATAGTCAAATTCATCAAAAAATCCAATACAAAACATATTAATCCAAAACATATTTTTCATAATATATCACCAAACATCACATAACACAAATATTCATCAATTGCATAACTCAAAATATTCATCAAAATTAGAAATTCTAGCATGGGTCGGATAGTATTCGAAGCAACGATCTCAAAAACATAAAAATTATCAAAAACCGAGCTAAAACTCACCTTGAATTAAGCCTGCTAATGACCGATCCCTTAAGCTTTTTGTTTCTTTTCTTTCTTACAATATTCAGCCACTTCAAAGAATGAATGCATGGCTTATTATTTTTTTATGTTTTATTATTATAACATATTAATACATCAATTACATTTTTAACCTCTATAAATTAATATGAAACTTTATATTGGTTATCCTGAATCGTCCATGCTATAATTAAATGGCATAATTGCAACATAAATACTTCATTTTATAAAGACAGCAATAATGAGGCACTGTCACATTTAACCATCAGATTTTCATTTTACGCTATTAAGCCCTTTTATTAAATCGGACACTCAAACGATAAAATTTTTAAATGAAAATTTCACACACATAAATTCACACATAATAAACACAAAAAAAAATTTAATATTTTTCTGACTCGAATTCATGGCTCCTAAACCACCATTCCGACTAGGGTCTAAATCGGACTATTACAGTATCGATACTTGCAATAAAATATCGATACCAAATTACAAGACTATTTTCCTGCACTTTCAAAAATCTCAGAGGTATTATTTTTAAAATTCAAGTATCGATACCTCTACTCTAGACCATAAAAATACGAAAATTACAAGCTTATATTTCATAGAAACTAATATCCAATTATTATGCATTATTCACTTCACCAGATGGACACCAAAAAGTCCAAAATAACTGTCCAAAGCATCAAAATAATGACTAAGTAAGAAACTAGTAAAACATATTTTAAGTCCATAGGTTTTAAGCTAATTAAACATGGGAACAACTTTTAAAAAAACATAGCCTAAACCAACATATAGTTTAACATATAAAGAATTTCGTCCTTGAAATTTACCTGAGCGAAACATGTAAGGATATTGATGCCTCTTTGCTTCTTCGGCTTCCTAAGTAGCCTTTTATGTTTTGTAGTTGCACCACAAAACCTTAACCAACAAAACTCTCTTGTTTCACAAAAACTTATCTTTTCAAGATAAAATCTCAACTGGTTCCCTTTCGTAAGTGAGATTAGGTCGAACATCAATCTCCTCTACTGGCATAACATGCGATAGATCTGAATGATACTTTAACAACATAGACACATAGAAGACATCATGAATTCGCTCAAGTTTCGGTGGCAACTTGAGCTGATAAGCTACCAATCCAATTCTCTTGAAAACTTCATAAGGTCCAACATTTCTTAGACTCAATTTACCCTTCCTTCCAAACCTCAAAATGTTCTTCCACAGTGAAACTTTCAAGAACACCTTATCTCTGACTTGAAACTCGATATCTTAATGTTTTAAATCCACATAAGATTTCGGCCTATCCGTTGTAGCTTTCAACCTCTCACAAATCAAATTCACTTTCTCTTTAGTCTCTTAAACTAAATCCAGCCCAACCCTCTTTTCATCCAACTTTTTCCAACACAAAGGAGTCCTACATTTCTTACCATACTACGCCTCAAACTGTGCCATACAAACATTCGCTTGGAAACTATTTTTGTAAGCAAACTCTACTAAGGGCAGATATCGCTCCCAACTACCACTGAAGTCGATCATATAGCTTTAGAACATATCTTCTAAAACTTGAATTACACTTTCTGACTGGCCATCAGTTTGGGCTACTATGAGATTTTACCACTACCGAAATGCCTAGTGTAAGGGCTACTATGCGCCTCGGTAATGATCAGTTGCCTCAAATCCACATCATTTGGCACACACAACCTACCTCAAAAGTTCAATATACCATCACTGTTAACATCAAAATCTCCCTTAACACCTTGCTCAACCTGTCGAATTTTCTTAAAAAATTCTTCATCTAGTGGTTGTTTCTCCTTAATCTTCTGTGGCAGAGTCAGCCTCACTTGAAGTTCAACTAACAAACCACCATCACTAGCCAAACTCAAGTGTGCAAACATAGCTCCCAAATCTTCCATCGATTTCCTACTCAAAGTGTCAACAACAATATTCGCCTTGCCAGGATGATACTTTATCACACAATCACAATCCTTCAGAAGCTCAATCCAAGGCCTTTGACTTAAATTCAACTCCTTTTGAGTGATGAGGTACTTAAGGCTCTTATGATCATTATAAATGACACACTTCTCACCAAACAAATAATGGTGCCAAATCTTAAATGCAAACACCATAGTAGCTAACTATAAATCATGAGTTGGATAGTTCCATTCATGTGTCTTTAGCTGTCTCAAAGCATATGCCACAACATTTCCCTTTTGCATGAACAACAACCAAGACCCAAATACGAAGCATCACTATAGACCACGAAATGTTTTCCAGGCTTTAGTTGAATCAACACAGGTGCCTCAGTCAACACTGCATTGAGTTGTTCAAAACTTTTCTGCCTTTCGTCAGTCCATTCAAGCACCACATTCTTATGAATTAGTTACGTTAATGGTGTTGTAACAAGGGAAAACCTTTCAATGAAACTACGATAATAACCAGCCAAACCCAAGAAACTTCGAACTTCGGTAACACTCTTAGGTGACTTCCAATCTAAGATAGCCTCAATCTTCTTTGAATCCACACGGATTCTATATACTGACATAACATAGCCTAATAAAATGTAACACCCCTATCCTGTAACCGTCGCCAGAATAGGTAAGGGGCATTACCGGGCTTGTAACTCATGTCAGAACAGTAAAATTTTAAACTTTTTCTTGAAATAAAGATCATTCATTTAAATAAGTACTAAGCACAGCCAAAGATAAAATTTAAACTTCACTAAGTAAACATTCAAAAGATGCCATTTTCGCATGGCTTATATACATTAACCAAAAATATTCTTCCGCCACTAGTCTATTCTATACATGCCATAAAATAGTTCTAAACATAACAGTAACAAGCAGTGGATGGTGATAGTGTGACTAGTTGCTGACGATCCCCGAGCCTGTAGCTTCACAATGAGATCTATAAAACAGAGGAAACAGAGTAAACAGAGTAAGCATTACAATTCTTAGTAAGTTTTAAGCAGTGTCAACAGATAACAATCAAATTATAACATAGTTGTTCGTATTTTTATTTCACTCTTCCTTCGGGCATACCATCCCTTTACCGAATATGCACATCTCATCATATACAATAGGCAGATAAACTTTCACATAAAACTGAGCTCATGTGACATAGATATATCGTATGATTTCACATAACCTCTCCAACTGATCCGATGTCACATAATCATAGGAATAGTCTCATAGATTGCTCTCGTATGCATCACATAACTACCTTATGATTTAGTGCAAATCAAGCTCACATATAAACTTGGAGTACATACCTGTTTAACCTTTCGCATTGAATATATTTATAAGCAATTCTTATTACGAAGTCTTACCCGGACATAATCTCCACACGAAGTTATCGGGTCTTACCCTGACAAAATCCCCACACGTAGTCATCGGGTCTTTAGAGCTCGGATATAGTACGAGCACGAAGCTTACGGACATTAATCAGTGATAATATTCTCGTATAAAGCCTACGGGGTTTTAACCCGGATATAGTACTGACACAAATGCCCTTCGGGACTTATCACATTTATACACTTTCACATCCATCACATTGGCCACTCGGCCCTGTCACATATATACACTTTCACATTCATCACATCGGCCATTAGGCCTTATCACATATATACACTTTCACATTCATCACATCGGCCATTAGGCCTTATCACATATATACACTTTCATATTCATCACATCGGCTATTAGGCCTTATCACATATATACACTTTCACCTTCATCACATCGGCTATTAGGCCTTATCACATATATACACTTTCACATTCATCACATCGGCCATTAGGCCTTATCACATATATACACTTTCACATTCATCACATCGGCCATTAGGCCTTATCACATATATACACTTTCACATTCATCACATCGGCCATTAGGCCTTATCTCATATATGCATGTTCACATCCATCACATAGAATCCCAAATCAAAATATAGATTTTCATGTATTCACATCACAATTATCCAAATATACTTCACATACCACATATACTTTCACGTATACACACTGTCTTGGCTGAATCTACATCTATCATTTTCCAATATCACAATTTAGAATTCACGTATGGGTTTAATCAATAGCTTATGAGCAACTAAAACAAGTTTATCAAGGTTTACAACACAATCTCAAATTCAGCACAAGCTGTTTTTCCTGAGCAATAGTCACTAAATTATTTATAACTGGAGCTACAAAATTCCAAATCACTTTCCGTTAATTTTCCTGAATATAGACTCGTATATCTTTCATCCATAAAATTTCCAAAATTTTAGGTTTGGCCAATCAATACCAGATTTTTCTTAAAGTTTCCCCTGTTTCACTGTTTGACTAATCTGACCACTCTTCACTACGAATCAAATTTCTCATTTTATAGAATTCAAAATGTGTTGTATTTGATTTCATTTGAAACTAGACTCATTAAGGAGTCTAAGAATATAAATTTGATCTTATAAACATTTTTGTACAATTTATAATGATTTTCTAAATACAGAACAGAGGATTAGAGTGTCATTCTGCGCTGTCTCACACAACTTTAAGTATCTCATTATCGGAAATTCCTTTGCTTACACGGTTTCTTTTACAAGAAACTAGACTCATTAAGCTTTAATTTCATGTCTCATTCAGCCTCTAATTCAAATCCATAAATTTATGGTGATTTTCTAAAGTCACGTTACTGCTGCTATCCTAAGCAGACTATTTCAAATTACCCTTATTCCCAAGCTCAAACACTTAAGAACTTACCATTTGAGCTTAGAACATATCATGGCCACATCATATCTTATTAAATCAACTCATCATGTCCTATTATAATTGAATTTACTCAACGTTTAATCACTTAAAACTTACCTCGGATGTTGTTGAACGATTTCGGCGGCTATTCGATCACTTTTTCCTTTCCTTTATCCAACTTTGGTCCTCTAAGCTCTTGAGCTAATTCAAACAAATTTAACTTATTAAAGTCTCATTATGCTAGCTTATGGCCGAATATGACAATGAATTTGATAGGTCATATGGCCACCTTTAGCTCAAATACAAAATGGTCATACGCATTTTTAATCACATTAAGCAATTTAGTACAATTAATCAAACATTTCCTCATGTGCACCTTTAGGACCAAATACACACATCATTAACCTAATATCAATTAACTAAGCACTTAACAAATTCTCCTTGAGCCGATAGTCTAAGTCAAGATAGGATCATCATTATGCTTACCTATAGCCGAATGTACAACATCAATCTATGCATTCATTCGTGTGGCCGAACATGCATGTCTATGTTGAGGCCGATTGCATACTTAATACATTCTAGAAGTATGGTCACTTGTATTGACCAAATACCATTTTGTTTCAAGTTCAAAACTTGGCTAATACACATATATGCACTATTAAAACATCCTCTCCATTCCATCAATTCAACACATGCATTACGCATTAATATACAAAATTATATTCGGCCTTAGCACACCTCTTGCTGGCCGAATTTTTTCTCCATCTAGCAACATTTTATGTACTATGTCGAACCAAAAAGATCAAACACCTAGCTTAATCATTTCCAAAACACTTAACCGGCCTTTGACCAAGACTTTAAACAAAGTCTATGTTCGGCTATCACACATATGGGCAATCACATAATCAAACACTAAACCTTAACTTCCAAGCCAAAACAACTAGCAAATTCAACACATCCAACATAAATTTCCATGCTAATGACATCAAAACAACTACTAAGAATTTCAAGCTCCTTGGCCGAATTTCAATCTTCCAAAATAACAAAAATTTGAACCATGAAATAGGTAGAATTCAAACTAACTGTTCAGTTTATGCATGAATCTCCAAGAGTAGCATTGTACATACCTTAATCTAGCAATCTCCTTAGCCGAAAATTTTAACAACAAAAGGAAATTTCTTCTCCACCCTTTCCTAGCTACGGCAATGGAGGAATAAACCAACTTTGGTTTCTCCTCCCACTAACACATTATTTTTATTACCCATACTCTTTTATTCATCTTTAATTCATTTAATACATTTTTTTATTACATATTTCTCACCACTAATAAATATAATAATATTAAACCATGCATATAATGCCCATACTTATGAGCTTGGCCGGCCACTAGCATTAAAAGTGGCAAATTGGCATGCAAACCCACTTATTTGCATCATTCAATAATTAATCACTTAAAATAAGCCACACATATATTCAAAGCTTCTCACATAAGTCCTTTTTATTTAGAAACACATTCAAATTGACAAAAATCAAAGCATTCAAATTTCACACATGCATGATCACATATTTTAGACATAAATTATTATATTCAATTATTTCTGCAACTCGGTTTAGCGGTCCCAAAACCACTTCCCGACTAGGGTCAAATTAGGGGTGTCACATAACATTACCTCTTAAGCTAAGATTTGCACTTACTCAACTTCGCATACAATTGTTTATCTAACAGAATCTGCAAAACAACCCTTAATTGGGCATCGTGATCCTCCTCAGAATACGAAGACACCAAAATGTCATCTATGAAGACAACCACAAATTGATCCAAATACGAATGGAATACTCGATTTATTAGATACATGAACATGGCATGAGCATTAGCTAAATCAAACGTCATTACCAAAAACTCATAATGCCCATACTGAGTCCTAAAAGTAATGTAATATCCTGATTTTGGGCCTAGTCGGAATAGTGGTTTCGTGACCACAAAATCTGAGATAGAAATAATTATTTTATGATTATTTTAAGGTCTATGATATGATTGCATGATTGTATGAAAATTTCGTGAAGAAATTTTATGCATAAAGTGCTTAAATTGAAATTAGGGACTAAATCGAATAGTTTGCAAAACTTGCATTCTAGAAGTTTCTAGTATGAAATTGTTTTGAAATATTAATTAGGAGGTCTTAAATAGAAATTTTACCAATTTCTAAGTCTATGGACAAAAATTGGACATGGATGGAATTTTTGGAAAGTTTAGTAGTAAGGGCATTTTGGTCATTCAGGGGTAAAATGATTAAAATACAAAATTAAAAGCCAATTTTGCTCATCTTCAACCCCATGGCCGAATATAGAAAGGAGAAACCATGGCTAGGGTTTTTCAAGCTTCCAAGCTTGATTGTAAGTCCGTTCTAGCCTCGTTTTTAATGATTTTTACGTTTTTGGAGTCTCGGTAGCTCGATTAAGCTTATGCTAGCAATAATTCAACCTAGGGTTCATATTTGGAAAAATACCCATAGGTGAAATTTTTGTATTTTGGTGTTTTATGATAGAATATGAGGTTTTAAATTATGTTAGACAACTTGTGTTACTCGGTTTTAAGCGAAAACTAGCAAAAGGGCTTAATCGGTAAAAATACCTAATAGTCATAAGTACATGTTAGAGTGAGAATTTTATGTTTCCATAGAAGGGAAAAATGATCAGCATGTCATAAAACATAAGAAAATAGGCTGAAGTTTAATTTATGAGCTTTGGGACAAAAGTGTAAATATGCAAAAGTTTAGGGGCAAAACTATAATTTTGCCAAAATATGATTTTGGGTCAATTTGAATAATGTGAGTCCTAATTAGACTATATTTTAATTGATAGAGCAAGGAAAACTGAAATTCGGGCTAAAATGGAAAAATACCAAGTTGTGGACGAAATGGTAAAAGTAGCCATTTTCGCATACGAGGTAAGTTCATGTGTAAATAATGTAGCATAAATGTTATTTTTAAGTTATTAATGTTAATTATATGATATGCTGATTTTTAATCGTGAAATATTATGCTTTGTGGTTAATGTTGAGTAATATGCAAATTATGTTTACTACTTGATAAATATGAATTGCTACCGAGTATCGGTTCCGATATTCCATGGAAGACGACAAATGTGAGATCGAGGGAAAAAGCCCGTTTGAACCTTAGGAATAGATTAGGATACAAGTGACATGTCACTAGGATGGTTGAGCATCCGAACTCGTTGAGTTGAGTCCGAGTTCACTTATGGATGCGAATGTCCGAACTCGTTGAGTTGAGTCCGAGTTCGTGAAATGTAACTAGGCATCCGAACTCGTTGAGTTGAGTCTGAGTTCACTTATGGATACGAACGCCCAAGCTCGTTGAGTTGATTCCGAGTTCACTTAGGGGCGGGTTACATGATTTCTTGATTACATATGAGGCACTTATGTGCAAATTATCCGTGTATCCGAGTTGTATTCCGATGTGTTCAACGGGTGAAATTTCTAGTGAAATGAAAGAACACTTAAGATGCAAGTGACGTTTTGGTAAGTGTTGTGAAATGGACACTTTGGACAGGTATGTTCTTAACCCTCGGGTTGATAATAGATACAACAACGATAAGGTAGTAAGATGATGAATGATGTTTAGAAATATGATATATGTTTTGGTGATACCATGCTAAAGTTGTTTGGTATATTTGTATTGTTATGTTACTTGTTATTTACATATGAACTTACTAAGCATTTATGCTTACTCCCTCCTCTTTATTTACTGTAGTTTTGAACAACCCAGCTCGGGAATCGGGACGGGTCGAAGGTTCGATCACACTATCCAAAGGACTTTCATCTGGGTAAATGGCTTGTAAAACTTAAGTATGGCATGTATAGCAATATATTTATTTTGTGTAAATAATTTTATGATATGGCCATGATTGGTTGAGAAAATGTTTGATATTGATAAGTCATGGTGATGGTTAAATTTAGATCATGTTTGATATCATGGAAGTTTAATAGGTTATCTAGTTCATAACAATTCATGAAAAGATGAAATTTGCCTTAAAACAGAATATTGCTGCAGCAATGACATGAATTTGAAAAATCACTAAAAATAGTATAAATGGAATTAAATGATGAGCAAGTTATGAAATTGAATCTTAATGAGTCTATCTTCATATGGATAAAAAAAAGAGGCATATAAATTATACTTTATGAGATATTTGAAACCTTGTGAAACAGGGCCAGAGTGATTTCTGGATCCTCTATTCTGACTTTAAAAATTCATAATAAATTTTAAAAAAATAATTAGAAGTCATTCTTTATATGTACAGATTCCTTATTTAGTCTAGTTTTAATAGAAATAAATCTCATAGTTAGTAAAATTCTGTATAGAGAGATATCTGGTTCGTAATACACAGATGACAGAGCAGTCGAACCCTGAAACAGGGGAGACTTTAACTAATAAACTGTACTAATTTGCCCAACCAAAAATTCTAGAAAATAATTAGTAAATAGATATATGAGTCTACATTTAGGAAAAATTTACGGATCTTTATTTCGAGTTTCGTAACTCGAGATATGATTTTTATTGTAATTGTGACGCGAGTAGCTAGAAAGCTGTGAATGTAGAAACAAAAGATTTGAAGTTCTTAATTTGATAAATTATGTTCGGTAACTCCTCAAGCTCGACTCCTGCGACGGTTTCGGGTGTGGGGACGTTACAAGTAATTTTCAAGATGTCAAACTCTTTCACCTTCAACTGATAATACCTAGATCTTATATCAATCCTTAAAAACACCGTTGCACCTCAAAACTGATCAAACAAGTCATCAATTTGAGGCAAAGGATACTTGTTCTTAATGGTCAACTTATTCAACTAATGATAATCAATACACAACCGCATCGTACCATTCTTCTTCTTCACAAACAAAACTGGTGCACCCCATGGAGATTCATTCTATCGAATGAACCCTCTGTCAAGCAACTTATGCAACTGAATCTTTAACTCTTTGATCTCTTTTTTCATCTATGAAGACAACCACAAATTTATATAAGTACGAATGGAATGCTCGATTCATTAGATCCATGAACACAGCAAGGGCATTAATTAAACCGAGCGTCATGACCAAAAACTCATAATTCCCATACTAAGTCCTAAAAGTAAGTTTTAAGATGTCAGACTCCTTCACCTTAAACTAATAATACCCAGATCTTATATTAATCTTTAAAAACACTGTTCCACCTCAGAACTGATCAAACAAGTCATAAATTCAAGGCAAAGGATACTTGTTCTTGATGGTCAACTTATTCAACTAATGATAATTAATACACAACTACATCGTACCATCCTCCTTCTTCACAAACAAAATCAGTGCAACCCATGGAGAAACACTCGGTCGAATGAACCCTCTGTCAATCAACTCTTGCAACTAAATCTTTTACTCTTTTAGCTCTTTTTGGTTCCATGCGATAGGGCGTAATAGACACCAATACAGTACTAGGATAAAGCTCAATTCCAAACTCTACTTCACATTCCGGCGGTAAACTAGACAACTATTCAAGAAGCACGTCAGGAAAGTCCTTAACAGTACAGATATCATGAACTCTCAACTTCTTACTAACTGAATTCATCACATAAGCTAAGTAAGCTTGACAAGCTTTCCCCATCATCTTCTCAGCCGTCATAGCCGAAACAACATTAAACAAAAATCTCGATCTTTCACCAAAAATAACAATTTTCAACCCGTCACTATTCCTCAAAGTAATTCATTTCGTCTCAAATTCTACCTTAGCCTTATGCTTAGTTAACCAATCCATACAAAAAATAACATCAAACCCATAGAATGGCAATCCATAATATCAAAAGAGAAAACGTGCCCTTGCATCATAAGAGGGCATCTACGTTAAAATCTCTTTCCTATCACACTATCCCTAAAGGAACTAATTACAGTCATACCCAAATCAACTGTCTCTACATTAATCCCTAACTTACAAGTTAATTCACTCAAAATATATGAATGCGTATAACTAGAATTAACCAATAAAAAATAATGGAGTAGATTGTAAAGTGAAAGTACCTGTAATAAATTTGGTTAGATCTTGATCCTTAGGCTCCCTAACAGTGTAAATCCAAGTTGGACCTCACGACTTAACTTGTGAAGTAATAGTGTGAGAAACAATTCGCTGCCCAATTGGTCTCCCATTACCTCTACCATGACCATAGTCTCTAGCAGGGGGGAAGCAGGTGTCAAACTTTGAGTCTGGGAAACCTCAACTCTATTTCGTTAATCCATCAGAAAATGTTCTTTTGAACCAAACTTACTTGAGGCACTCACCAGGATGTATACTC
This sequence comes from Gossypium hirsutum, assembly GCF_007990345.1. NCBI lineage: Eukaryota > Viridiplantae > Streptophyta > Magnoliopsida > Malvales > Malvaceae > Gossypium > Gossypium hirsutum. Next base: position 37,536,963 of record NC_053433.1, read on the forward strand.
TCACAATGTGCACAAAGTGGCCATCCAAAACCACCAGTCGAACCACTAGTACTAGTGTAATAGCCCACTTTCAATGAAATCAGAACAGTGGTTTTGGACCACAAATTTGAAGTTGAAAATATTATTTTATTATTATTTTATTTCCTACAACATGATAGTAATACCGTATAAAAAATTTGTTAAAAAATTTTACTGTTTACATGCTCAATTTGAGAAAAAGGACTAAATCGTGTAAAGTAGAAAAGTTGAGTTCTAATAGCTAAAAGTATTAACTAGATATAGAACCTTAAAGTATGAGTGTAACACACCAAACACGCCCTACAAGTTAGGCCCGAATCTGGCATGTCACATTGAAGTGTTTTTCGAAAACCATGTTCTAATTGAAAACCTTTCTCACTACTCAAAACCTCTGGCTATTTTAAAACTTGTGAAACGTTAATTCCCTTAAAACCTTACTTGCTCGAAAGCTTACTTTTAAACAGTTATGGAAATGAGATATTTTGAAATCCAATTTTTATTTTGGAAAACCGTGCCCTACTTCTAACAGATATTAAGCATACTAAGTAAATCTCCTAAATAAAAGGTTAAGAAAATAAAGAGGCCTTAATACAACCCAAATCAAAAACCAAAGTGCTTAACTAAATAAACGAAATAGAAAAACATGTGCAGTTGTGCGGTCGTCTCCGAGTCCCTCTGCGACACCGATCCACCTAACACTGGGGATTACCTGCACAGTTAATAAACGGGGTGAGTTTATGAAAACTCAATGTGTAATCCCCTTACTAGAGTAATGGTCAGTAAATAGACAGAATTCAGAATCAGTCTGGGCCAGAGCCCATTACACTAACAGTACAGTCCAGTTCAGAGCATACGTGGGCCAAAGCCCGTTATAATATCATTTGGGTCACAGCCCATAACAGAATCAATTGGGCCTAGCCCATCTTAGCCTCAGTTGGGCCAAAGCCGACAACATAATAATATCACAATAATATCATACATCCAATGCTGTGCAACTCACCCCAATAATCCAACCGCTACACACCAACTTCATCCCCCGATACACATCATGTAGGGATATAAATATCAACGCACCCATCTGATACACATCAATGGTAGCCCGGTTGCGGTACTACCTTCATTGTAGCAAGTTGGTCAAATATTAGGCTTAATAGCCATCAGTGGATCCACGGCTGTCAAGCAACCATGCGATCCTCATATACTTCCTCCGTTCCATAATTCCCAACCCATGCAATATGTCGTGTATGTCATGCTCAATCCTCACACGTGTATGCAGAATGGCCATACTTAGTAACAGTCTTTTAAATATATATTAAGAGCATATCAATCATACAACCACAGTCAAGTCAATTACAATGCAGTCATACATTCATAACCAAATCAGTCAAATTTGAAATCAAAGTCGGTCATTTACCCTCAAGGGTAAAACAGTCATTTTACCCTATAGGGGTATGTCTGTCATTTTACCCTACAAGGGTATTTCGATAATTTTACACTACAAGGGTATTTCGATAATTTTACAAATTGAGGGTGTTTCGGTAATTTTACAAATCGAAGGTATTTCGGTAATTTTACAAATTGAGGGTATTTTGATAATTTTATAAATCGAGGGTATTTCGATAATTTTCCAAATCGAGGGTGTTTCGATAATTTTCCAAATCGAGGGTGTTTCGGTAATTTTCCAAATCGAGGGTGTTTCAATAATTTTACAAATCGAGGGTATTTCAATAATTTCACCATCAAGGGTATTTCGGTAATTTTACAAATCAAGGGTGTTTCGGTAATTTTACAAATCGAGGGTATTTCAGTAATTTCACAATTGAGAGTATTTCGGTAATTTTACAAATTGGGGGTATTTCGGTAATTTTACAAATCGAGGGTATTTTAGTAATGTCACAATCGAGGGTATTTCGGTAATTTTACAAATCGAGAGTATTTCAGTAATTTCTCTTTATTATGGGTTTATTACTTGCCTTGGCCCGTTTACAAGTCCTCATTGGCTAAAGTGAACTGATACTATGCACCAGGTAGGATTCTAGAGAAGAGGAGGTGAGTCATTAAGACTGCTTAAGTATCAAGCTCTCCCTAGACCCAACCCTAGACATGCATATACCCATTGCCACACCTTAACCTTATGACTCGTCCACAGTCGCGATTAATCAATTATTTAAGTTTTATGTCTGCTTGAGTAGTTGTTAAAAACTAGGTCCACAACTCATTTACTAAACAGTAACAGATCCACACTTATTCATTTGGCCCCTTTAGGCCCAATCTCGTTCGTATAGTCCATTAGGCCCAATCACATTCATATGACCCATCAGGCCCAATCACATTCATATGGCCCATTAGGCCAAACTACTTCCCACCTAACAGTTAGATTTACACAAGCGAGCCCACGAGCCCATCGGGCCCAAAATAGCCCCAGCAAACAAGAACGCTCGTGGCAGCTTTCAGCTTCTGCCAATTTCTAACAAAGAAGGGCGTGAATACACACCTGTTTATGAGAATGTGCCAAAGTTCACGATCACCAACCCTGGCAACCTTAGACCTCACAGTTACACAACACGCCACCTTGCCACTCCACCACAGGCTCTTTCTATGTCATATTTTATCCTCAATTAAATATAAGGTCTATAGGCCAAAGTCCAAGTTCTTTTAAAAGAAAAACCAAAATAAATTGCAAGAGCCAAGACTTGAACCTAGGCTCCCTTGTAACCTTAATGACGCCACAACCACTAGACCACAAGCTTCCTTGTGTCATTTATTTACCACAATAACTTAAAAGGCCATCCAAGCACCCAGGGTTTTATTCACTTATCACCAAAATTTTTGCTAAATCCCAGGTTTGAACCCAAGATTTCTCCAACACTTCTCAGGGCCATTAACCACGAAGCAGACAATTAATTGTGTCATTTCCTTGTACAATTAAATGCTTATATACAACCTCCTTACGGACCCATACTAAAGGCCCAATACTTCTAGGCCTAAATTCGGGGTGTTTCAATTCTACCCCTGTAACACCCCGAACCCGAGACCGTCACCGGAGTCGAACACGAGGTGTTAACAGACTTTAACCACTTATAAACAAATTTCCCAGACACTGCCAATCTGCGTACTAGTCGCTTTAAAAATCATATCTTGAGTTCAGAAACTCGGAATCCAGTTCCGTAAATTTTCCCTGAAACTAGACTCAGATTCCCATCTACATATGTTTTTATAGAATTTTTTGTTGGGCCAATTAATACAGTTTATTAGTCAAAGTCTCCCATGTTACAGGGATCGACTACACTGACCTTTGCGCATTACGACTTGGATATCTCCCTGTACAGGGCTTCAATACTGATGTCGTTTGTTTCTATAGAAACTAGACTCAAAGAGGAATCTATACATATATGGCATGACTCCTAATTATCTCTGGTTAATTTATAATGAATTTCCAAAGTCGAAACAGGGAATCCAGAAACCGTTCTGGCCCTGTCTTACGAGAACCTGAATATCTCTTAACATACTGTCCATATGATCGTTTCGTTACTTTCCTATGAAAATAGATTCATCAAGGTTCGTTTACATAATTTATTCACTATTTAATTCCCTTCCTACTATTTTTAATGATTTTCCAAATCTACATCACTGCTGCTGTCAGCATCTGCCTTTAAGGTAGACTTTACCTATTTCGTAGTTTCCATGATTCAACTAACCCTTTTAGCATAAATAGCACAAATTATGATAGTGATTAACCATTCCCATGGCCAATCCTTGTTAAGCATATCCACACCTCTCAATAACCATATCCATACCAAATGATTATAACATTATACTCAAACATATATAAGCCATTTTCGCATGGCTATCCAAAATTATACAAGTCCAAAGGGTCCATGACCCCCAACAAAAAGGGTAGTCCTATACATGCCATTTCGAAGTTCAACCAAAATTGTACCAAAAGGGGGGCTTTGATAGTGTGGGCGACTTTGACTTCAAAATCCCGAGTCCGATAGCTGGAGAACCAAAATCTATAAAACAGAGAATCAAGGAGACGGAGTAAGCAATTTATGCTTAGTAAGTTTTGAGCAAGGGATTCCAGCACAACAAAAGTATAGCATTCATGTAGCTAAACGGATAATTTCATATGCACAATTTTTCAATATCATACTTACTTCACATTACCAACCCTTTTATTCATACACAAAGATCAACTTAGCCAAAGGCCGGTAGCTCATTTATCAACTGAGTGAATACTTATTTGTAAGGGCTCAACTAATTCAAAGCACATACGAAACATACCTCAATGTTGGGCTGTTTCAAGCGTATTAACTGAAATTTTTACAGCAAGATCATTCATTCCCAAATCACGTACCTTCGGAATTTAACCGGATATAGCTACTCGTTCAAATGCCTTCGGGACATAGCCCGGTTATAGTAACTCGCACAAATGCCTTCGGGACTTAACCCGGATTTAGTAACTCGCACAAATGCCTTCGGATCTTAGTCCGGATATGGTCACTTAGCACAAAGCCTTCGGGACTTAGCCCGGACATCATTCAAATAACCATGCACATTTAACAATAAATCATGGCACATTCGTATTTCGTTTTCGTTAGCAAAACTCAAACACAAGACACTTATCATTCTTGCAATTTCGGCTCAATAGCCACACTCAAAGAGCATGATTTTGATTTGCTTAAAACATGATCTAATCAAATCATAATTTAAGCTCTTTTACTCAAGAACTTACCTCGGATGTTGTCGAACGATTCCGATGGCTACTCGACCACTTTTTCCTTTCCCTTATCCAACTGGGGTCCTCTAAGCTCTTGCGCTAATTCAAACAAATTTAACTCATTAAAGTCTCATTTTGCTAGCTTATGGCCGAATATGACAAGGAGTTTGATAGGTCATATGGCCACCCTTTTAGCTCAAATACACAATGGTCATACGCATTTTTAATCACATCAAGCAATTTAATACAATTCATTCGAACATCAAAAGAGAAGCTCAAGGTACTTAGCCCATATATACATTAGACATTAGAGTCACATGTGTATGAAATCACGAATCGAATTCAACATACTAGCTAATATTTCCCCTTAGCCGAATTTTCTAAGTCAAGCTAAAGCCATCAATAGGCTACCTATGGCCGAACATACACATAGCTTATGTACTTATTCATGTGGCCAAACATACATGTCTATGTTGGGGCCGATTGCAACACTTAATACATTCTACAAGTATGGTTACTTGTATTGACTAAACACCATTTTGTTTCAAGTTCAAAACTTGGCTAATACACACATATATACACTAGTAAAGCATCCTCTCCCTTTCCATCAATTTAACACATGCATTACTCATTAATATACAAAAATTATATTCGGCCTTAGCACACAACTTGCTAGCCGATTCTTCTCCATCTAGCAACCAATGCACATATGTGCTCTCTCAAAAATGCTAAAAAGAAGATTCAAGAATCATCAATCCACCATCACATGCATCATTAACAAGCTTCATATTTAGCATGCAATGGCATTAACACAAAATCCACCTAGGCCGAATATCATCCCCATGACATAGCAAAGATTTGAACCATGGGCTAATTAGAACTCCAGCTAGCAACTAAAACATGCATGAATCTCATGGCACAACCTCAAACATACCTTGATCTAGATACAAGTATGGCCAAACCTCCTCCTAATCCTCTTCCAAACCAAACATGAAGCAAGAACTCCTTCCTCCTTCCTTAGAATTTTCGGCCAAAAGAAGATGAAAAAGGATGAACAAAATTTTTCTTTTCTTTTCTTTAACTCACGGCAATGGGGGGGGGGAAACAACCACACATTTTTTTTTCCATTTCTTTATTACCCATACTCCTTATTTTATTTTTCCTAACATACCTCACTAACATAACATGTTTGTGACATGTTTCCACTCATAGCATGGCCGGCCACTATGCCTTAATTTGGGTAAATTGACATACAAACCCATCATTTTCACAATATGCATTAATAGGCCACTTTGCATTTGCCTAGCACATTTCAAAATTTTCTCACATAAGTCCTATTTGATAAAATTCACTTACAATTAACAAAATTCAAACACGAAATTTTCACACATGCACATGTACATATAATGAGCATCAATTATGACGGTTAATTATTTTTATGACTCGGTTTACTGGTCCCGAAACCACTTCCCGACTAGGGTCAATTTTGGGCTGTCACAACTCTCCCCCACTTAAGAAATTTTCGTCCCCGAAAATCTGACCGGTAAATAGGTTTGGGTATCGTTCTTTCATCGAGCTCTCGGTTTCCCAAGTAGCTTCCTCGATCCCATGTTTGAGCCATAACACCTTAACTAACGGAACCCTTTTGTTTCGCAACTCTTTCACTTCACGAGCTAGGATACGAATCGGTTTTTCTTCATAACTCAAGTCAGATTGAATTTCAACTTCTGAGGGATTAATCACATGTGACGGATCGGATCTATAACGTTGAAGCATCAAAACATGAAAGACATCGTGAATCTTTTCAAGTTCAGGGGGCAAAATCAATCTATACGCAATCGGACCAACTCGTTCGGAGATTTCGTACGGCCCAATGAATCTCGGGCTCAACTTGCCCTTACGGCCAAATCTGAGTACCTTTTTCCAAGGCGAAACTTTAAGAAACACTTTATCTCCCACCTGATATTCAATGTCTTTTCGTTTCAAATCCGCATACGATTTTTGACGATCTGTGGCTGCCTTTAGACTTTCACGGATTACCTTTACTTTCTGTTCGGCATCTTTAATCAAATCAACTCCGAAAATTTTACTTTCACCGAGCTCGGTCCAAAACAATGGTGTACGGCATTTACGACCGTACAAAGCCTCGTAAGGTGCCATCTTAATACTTGATTGAAAACTATTGTTGTAAGCGAATTCAATCAAAGGTAAATACCGTTCCCATGAACTACTGAACTCGAGGATGCAACATCTCAACATATCCTCAAGTATCTAAATTATCCGCTTAGATTGACCATCGGTTTGGGGGTGAAAAGCAGTGCTAAAATGCAGCTTGGTATCCAAAGCTTCTTGCAATTTCCTCCAAAATCGTGAGGTGAATCTCGGATCTCTATCCGACACGATAGAAATAGGTACCCCGTGTAATCTCACAATCTGAGAAACGTACAATTCAGCTAGTTTATCCAATGAAAAATCCGTACGCACAGGGATAAAGTGAGCCGACTTAGTCAGTCTATCGACAACAACCCAAATTGCATCTTTCTTACTTGCTGACAATGGCAGTCCGGACACAAAGTCCATTGTGACTCGATCCCATTTACACTCGGGTATCATGATCGGCTGAAGTAATCCTGAAGGCACTTGATGTTCTTCTTTCACTTGTTGACATATTAAACATCTCGAAACAAAGTCGGAGATGTCTCGTTTCATACCATGCCACCAAAACTGACGTTTCAAATCGTTGTACATTTTCGTACTCCCCGGGTGAATTGACATTCGGCTACAATGGGCTTCGTTCAGAATCATCGAAATGAGTTCCGAATTCCTTGGAACACACAAACGACTTCTGAACCTCAAACAATCATCATCATCAATTTGAAACTCCGATTCCTTGTTCGGAACACACTCAGCCCGTTTTGCAACCAATTCATCATCAACTTTCTGGGCTTCACGAATTTGATGAATCAATAATGGTTTGGCTTTTAATTCAGCTACTAACACATTGTCGGGTAGAACAGACAAGTGCACATTCATCGCTCGTAAAGCAAACAATGATTTCCGGCTTAAGGCGTCCGCAACCACATTAGCCTTTCCCGGGTGGTAATCAATGACAAGCTCGTAATCTTTCAACAACTCAAGCCAACGTCTTTGTCGCAGATTTAAGTCTCTTTGAGTCATCAAATATTTGAGACTTTTGTGATCCGAAAATACATGGCACTTTTCACCAAATAAGTAATGTCGCCATATTTTTAAAGCAAATACGATGGCAGCTAGTTCAAGATCATGGGTCGGATAATTTTTCTCATATGGCTTTAATTGTCTCGACGCATAGGCCACCACTCGACCTTCTTGCATCAATACGCAACCCAACCCAAGTAGGGATGCGTCACTATAAATGACAAACTCTTTGCCTGATTCGGGTTGCACTAAAATTGGAGCTTCAGTCAAATAAGTTTTCAGTTGATCGAAACTTTTCTGACATTTCTCCGTCCATTTGAACTTAACATCCTTTTGAAGTAGCTTCGTCATTGGTGTGGCTATCATCGAGAAACCTTTGACAAATCGTCGGTAATAACCGGCGAGTCCCAAAAAGCTCCGAACCTCAGTAATATTTCTCGGAGGTTTCCAGTTAAGTATGGCTGAAATTTTGTTCGGGTCAACTCGAATACCCGATGCGGATACCACATGACCCAAGAAGCTAACCTCTCTTAACCAGAACTCACACTTATTGAACTTAGCATATAACTGCTTATCCCGCAAGATTTGCAACACTAGTCTCAGGTGCTCAGCATGTTCGATCTCTTCTCTTGAATAGACCAAGATGTCATCAATGAACACAACTACGAACCGATCCAAATATGGTCTGAAGATCCGATTCATCAAATCCATAAATACCGCAGGGGCATTAGTGAGCCCAAACGGCATAACTAAGAATTCGTAGTGACCATATCTCGTTCTAAAGGCAGTTTTGGGTATGTTCGAATCTCGAATTCGCAACTGATAATAGCCCGATCTCAAATCTATTTTTGAGAACACTGAGGCTCCTTTTAGTTGATCAAACAAATCATCAATACACGGTAACGAATATTTATTCTTTATCGTCACTTTATTCAGTTGACGATAGTCAATGCACAACCTCATGGTTCCGTCCTTCTTTTTCACGAACAATACTGGTGCACCCCAAGGTGAGAAACTTGGTCGAGCAAAACCTCTATTCGTCAATTCTTGCAACTGAGCTTTCAACTCTTTTAACTCGGTTGGTGCCATGTGATACGGAGCTATCGAAATCGGCGTAGTCCCAGGTACAAGCTCAATACCAAACTCTATCTCCCGAACAAGTGGTAAACCCGGTAATTCTTCAGGAAAAACATCCGGGTATTCACAAACCACCGGCACATTCGGGTTTCTTTTCTAATTCTTTGTCATCAAGTACATACGCAAGGTATGCTTCGCACCCTTTTCTTACATATTTCTGGGCCAACATCGAGGATATTACTGCTGACAACCCCTTTAAGTCCGTAGACTCAACTCGGATCATCTCGTTATTTGCGCACCTCAAATCAATATTCTTGCTTTTGCAATTCACAACCGCATCATGCGCGGTCAACCAATCCAAACCAAGAATAACATCAAATTCATCAAACGGTAAAAGCATCAAGTCCGCCGGAAAACAGGAACCTCGAATTACTAGGGGACATTTCTTACACACTTTGTCGACAAGCACGTAACGACCCAAGGGATTTGACACCCGAATTACGAACTCAGTAGACTCAATAGGTAAAGTCTTACTGGATGCTAAGGTTTCACATATGTAAGAATGAGTAGAACCGGGGTCAATCAAAGCAATTACATTAGTATCAAAGAGAGTAAAAGTACCGGTAATAACATCAGGCGAAGAAGCATCCTCGCGGGCACGTATAGCATAAGCTCTAGCAGGCGCACGAGCCTCGGATCTGGTCGTAGCATCTCTAGATCCTCTCTGACCACCACTAGCATTGCCCGTATTTCCAGATGGTCTACCTCGAGCAGTGGAAGCACCCGGTTTCCCACTCTGATTTACATTCTATTCAAACAACCTCGGGCAATCTTTAATGAAGTGGTCAACTGATCCGCACTTGTAACAGGAGCGGTCAGGGAATCTACAACTCCCCGAATGCCATTTACCGCAATATCGAGATTTCGTTCTGTCTCGACGTTCATTCCTAACACTGGCGACCGAAGTGCCTCGTGTACCCACAAGGGGTTGATCACGATCTCGTCTAAAAAGGCCCGAAGTGCCTCTAGACCGGCCCACATCATCTCGAAATTTCTTTGATGCCTGTTGAAGAGACTTTCCCGAGGATCTTTTACGAAACTCTCCAGTTCCCACATCAACTTTTTGTTTTTCTTTTCTAAGCTCTTCGGCTTTACAAGCTCGCTCGACAAGTACTACGAACTCTCGTATTTCAAGAATGCCCACGAACATTTTTATATCTTCATTCAGCCCATCCTCGAAGCGTTTACACATGATAGCCTCGGACGAAACACATTCCCGAGCGTACCTACTAAGTCTAACAAATTTTCGCTCGTAATCAGTAACTGACATAGAACCTTGCTTAAGCTCAAGAAATTCCTTCCGTTTTTGATCAACAAATCTCTGACTGATATACTTTTTTCGAAACTCAGTTTGGAAAAACCCCCAAGTTACTTGCTCTCGGGGCACAATAGAAGTCAGAGTACTCCACCAATAGTAGGCAGAATCGCGTAGCAAGGAGATAGTACACTTTAGGCATTCATCGGGTGTACAAGATAGCTCATCGAGTACCCGGATAGTGTTGTCCAACCAAAATTCAGCTTGCTCGGCATCGTCGTTATCCGTAGCTTTAAATTCAGTAGCCCCATGTTTTCGGATTCTGTCAACTAGGGGCTTATTTGACCTTATTTGGTCAGTTTCCGGAGGTATTGTAGGTGCGGGGGTGGTATTAGTCGGGAATGGAGGTTGTGGAACAGCCGTATTAGTTCGAATGTATTGGTTGAACCAATCATTCATCACGCTATAGAAAGCTTGTCTAGCTTCATCATTCGGGTTACTAGCATTAGGTTGAGAGTCCGCCGGCGCTGTCCCTTGTGCGGGAGCAGGCACTACACTCTCAAGATCATCAGCTACCGCTCGGCCGGGATCGGGATCCATTACTATAAATAAACACATTTACAATTGTTAGAAATCACCACACTATCAAATAATCACATAAAATGGCATGTATAGCTAGACCCAACGCATTACGGTAGTCCTAGAATCGACTAAACCGTAGCTCTGATACCAATCAAATGTAACACCCCGAACCCAAGACCGTCACCGGAGTCGAACACGAGGTGTTAACAGACTTTAACCACTTATAAACAAATTTCCCAGACACTGCCAATCTGCGTACTAGTCGCTTTAAAAATCATATCTTGAGTTCAGAAACTCGGACTCCAGTTTCGTAAATTTTACCTGAAACTAGACTCATATGCCCATCTACATATTTTTTCTAGAATTTTTGGTTGGGCCAATTAGTACAGTTTATTAGTCAAAGTCTCCCATGTTACAAGGATCGACTATACTGACCTTTGCGCATTACGACTTGGATATCTCCCTGTACAGGGCTTCACTACTGATGTCGTTTGTTTCTATAGAAACTAGACTTAAAGAGGAATCTATACATATATGGAATGACTCCTAATTATCTCTGGTTAATTTATAATGAATTTCCAAAGTCGAAACAGGGAATCCAGAAACCGTTCTGGCCCTGTCTTACGAGAACCTGAATATCTCTTAACATACTATCGATATGATCGTTTCGTTACTTTCCTATGAAAATAGATTCATCAAGGTTCGTTTACATAATTTATTCACTATTTAATTCCCTTCCTACTATTTTTAGTGATTTTCCAAATCTACATCACTGCTGCTGTCAGCATCTGCCTTTAAGGTAGACTTTACCTATTTCGTAGTTTCCATGATTCAACTAACCCTTTTAGCATAAATAGCACAAATTATGATAGTGATTAACCATTCCCATGGCCAATCCTTGTTAAGCATATCCACACCTCTCAATAACCATATCCATACCAAATGATTATAACATTATACTCAAACATATATAAGCCATTTTCGCATGGCTATCCAAAATTATACAAGTCCAAAGGGTCCATGACCCCCAACAAAAAGGGTAGTCCTATACATGCCATTTCGAAGTTCAACCAAAATTGTACCAAAAGGGGGAGGGGCTTTGATAGTGTGGGCGACTTCGACTTCAAAATCCCGAGTCCGATAGCTGGAGAACCAAAATCTATAAAACAGAGAATCAAGGAGACGGAGTAAGCAATTTATGCTTAGTAAGTTTTGAGCAAGGGATTCCAGCACAACAAAAGTATAGCATTCATGTAGCTAAACGGATAATTTCATATGCACAATTTTTCAATATCATACTTACTTCACATTACCAACCCTTTTATTCATACACAAAGATCAACTTAGCCAAAGGCCGGTAGCTCATTTATCAACTGAGCGAATACTTATTTGTAAGGGCTCAACTAATTCAAAGCACATACGAAACATACCTCAATGTTGGGATGTTTCAAGCGTATTAACTGAAATTTTTACAGCAAGATCATTCATTCCCAATTCACATACCTTCGGAATTTAACCGGATATAGCTACTCATTCAAAGGCCTTCGGGACATAGCCCGGTTATAATAACTCGCACAAATGCCTTCGGGACTTAACCCGGATTTAGTAACTCGCACAAATGCCTTCGGGACTTAACCCGAATTTAGTAACTCGGACAAATGCCTTCGGATCTTAGTCCGGATATGGTCACTTAGCACAAAGCCTTCGGGACTTAGCCCGGACATCATTCAAATAACCGTGCACATTTAACAATAAATCATGGCACATTCGTATTTCATTTTCGCTAGCAAAACTCAAACACAAGACACTTATCATTCTTGCAATTTCGGCTCAATAGCTACACACAAAGAGCATGATTTTGATTTTCTTAAAACATGATCTAATCAAATCATAATTTAAGCTCTTTTACTCAAGAACTTACTTCGGATGTTGTCGAACGATTCCGATGGCTACTCGACCACTTTTTCCTTTCCCTTATCCAACTGGGGTCCTCTAAGCTCTTGAGCTAATTCAAACAAATTTAACTCATTAAAGTCTCATTTTGCTAGCTTATGGCCGAATATGACAAGGAGTTTGATAGGTCATATGGCCACCCTTTTAGCTCAAATACACAATGGTCATACGCATTTTTAATCACATCAAGCAATTTAATACAATTCATTCGAACATCAAAAGAGAAGCTCAAGGTACTTAGCCCATATATACATTAGACATTATAGTCACATGTGTACGAAATCACGAATCGAATTCAACATACTAGCTAATATTTCCCCTTAGCCGAATTTTCTAAGTCAAGCTAAAGCCATCAATAGGCTACCTATGGCCGAACATACACATAGCTTATGTACTTATTCATGTGGCCGAACATACATGTCTATGTTGGGGCCGATTGCAACACTTAATACATTCTACAAGTATGGTTACTTGTATTGACTAAACACCATTTTGTTTCAAGTTCAAAACTTGGCTAATACACACATATATACACTAGTAAAGCATCCTCTCCCTTTCCATCAATTTAACACATGCATTACTCATTAATATACAAAAATTATATTCGGCCTTAGCACACAACTTGCTAGCCGATTCTTCTCCATCTAGCAACCAATGCACATATGTGCTCACTCAAAAATGCTAAAAAGAAGATTCAAGAATCATTAATCCACCATCACATGCATCATTAACAAGCTTCATATTTAGCATGCAATGGCATTAACACAAAATCCACCTAGGCCGAATATCATCCCCATGACATAGCAAAGATTTGAACCATGGGCTAATTAGAACTCAAGCTAGCAACTAAAACATGCATGAATCTCGTGGCACAACCTCAAACATACCTTGATCTAGATACAAGTATGGCCAAACCTCCTCCTAATCCTCTTCCAAACCAAACATGAAGCAAGAACTCCTTCCTCCTTCCTTAGAATTTTCGGCCAAAAGAAGATGAAAAAGGATGAACAAAATTTTTCTTTTCTTTTCTTTAACTCACGGCAATGGGGGGGAAACAACCACACTTTTTTTTTGTTTCCATTTCTTTATTACCCATACTCCTTATTTTATTTTTCCTAACATACCTCACTAACATAACATGTTTGTGACATGTTTCCACTCATAGCATGGCCGGCCACTATACCTTAATTTGGGTAAATTGACATGCAAACCCATCATTTTCACAATATGCATTAATAGGCCACTTTGCATTTGCCTAGCACATTTCAAAATTTTCTCACATAAGTCCTATTTGAGAAAATTCACTTACAATTAACAAAATTCAAACACGAAATTTTCACACATGCACATGTACATATAATGAGCATCAATTATGACAGTTAATTATTTTTATGACTCGGTTTAGTGGTCCCGAAACCACTTCCCGACTAGGGTCAATTTTGGGCTGTCACAACCCCATTAAATAAATTTTGTCCTCAAAATTTCCAACTATCTGAGCAAGCGCTTAGCTCAATCTACACCACTATGCTCCCGCTGTACACTCTAGTTCCAAACTACACGAATACACTTCTAACTTAATCTCAAAACCTCTCACACCCAACCAGAGCATCTAACCACAGAAGCAAATAGATATTTACCACACATGCCTACAATTTCTATATTCAAACATCACATCCAAACAAAACACCCCTGACTTAAAAGGAACTGTGATCCCTCTTCCTGCTGCACTCCGAGTGCCTAGCCTAAAGTGTTTCACCATATGCCTTAACTCTTGCCTCGAACACTTCTTCCAGCATTTCCCTTACCAACCGGATCAGTGCCTCCGTACCAAGCTCTGGGTTATTGTTACCCGAAGTTAGCGGACTTACCTTGACTATAGTTTCCTGAACCATCTCTTGTTCTGGGGAAACGGGCAACTCCTCGCGACCTTCATTGCCTTCGAAATCCATCATAGTATTGTTGCTAACTAAAAAAAATTTGACTTCCAGAACATACACTAAATAAATACAAAATCTAACTTCCACAACTGAGTTTTACAACCTGGCTTTGATACCACTAAATGTAACACCCCAAACCTAGCCTAGAAGTTAGGCTCGAATTTGGCATGTCACATTGAAGTGTTTTTCGAAAACCATGTTCTCATTGAAAACCCTTCTTACTAATCAAAACCTCTGGCCATTTTAAAACTTTTGAAACGTTAATTCCCTTAAAACCTTACTTGCTGTGGAAACTTACTTTTAAACAGTTGCGGAAACGAGATATTTTGAAATCCAGTTTTTATTTTGGAAAACCGTGCCCTACTTCTAACAGATATTAAGCATACTAAATAAATCTCCTAAATAAAAGGTTAAGAAAATAAAGAGGCCTTAATACAACCCAAATCAAAAACCAAAGTGCTTAACTAAATAAACGAAATAGAAAAACATGTGCAGTTGTGCGGTCGTCTCCGAGTCCCTCTGCGACACCAATCCACCTAACACTGGGGATTACCTGCACAGTTAATAAACGGGGTGAGTTTATGAAAACTCAATGTGTAATCCCCTTACTAGAGTAATGGTCAGTAAATAGACAAAATTCAGAATCAGTCTGGGCCAGAGCCCATTACACTAACGGTACAGTCCAGTTCAGAGCATACTGGGCCAAAGCACGTTATAATATCATTTGGGTCACAGCCCATAACAAAATCAATTGGGCCTAGTCCATCTTTGCCTCAATTGGACCAAAGCCCACATCGCAATAACATCACAATAATATCATACATGCAATGTTGTGCAACCCACCCCAATAATCCAACCGCTACACGCCAACTTCGTCCCGCGGTACACATCATGTGGGGATATAAATATCGACCCACTCATCCGATACACATCAATGGTAGCCCGATTGCGGTATTACCTTCATTGCAGTAAGTTGTTAATCAAATATTAGGCTTAATAGCCATCGGTGGATCCACGGTCGTCAAGCAACCATGCGATCCTCATATACTTCCTTTGTTCCATAATTCTCAACCCATGCAATATGTCGTATATGTCATGCTCAATCATCACACGTGTATGCAAAATGGCCATACTCAGTAACACTCTTTTAAACATATATTAAGAGCATATCAGTCATACAACCACAGTCAAGTCAATTAAAATGCAGTCATACACTCATAATCAAATCAGTCAAATTCGAAGTCTAAGTCGGTCATTTACCCTCAAGGGCAAAATAGTCATTTTACCCTATAGGGGTATGTCGGTCATGTTTCACTACAAGGGTATTTTGATAATTTTACACTACAAGGGTATTTCGATAATTTTACAAAACGGGGGTGTTTTGGTAATTTTACAAATCGAGGGTATTTCGATAATTTTACAAATCGAGGTGTTCTGATAATTTTACAAATTGAGGTTGTTTCGGTAATTATACAAATCGAGGGTATTTCACTAATTTCACAATCGTGGGTATTTCGATAATTTTACATATCAAGGGTTTTTCGATAATTTTGCAAATTAAGGGTGTTTCGGTAATTTTACAAATTGAGGGTATTTTAGTAATTTCACAATCGAGGGTATTTCGGTAATTTTACAAATCGGGGGTATTTTGGTAACTTTACAAATCGAGGGTATTTCAGTAATTTCCCTTTAATATGAGTTTATTACTTACCTTGGCCCGTTAACAAGTCCTCATTGGCTAAAGTGAATAGATACTATGCACCAGGCAGGATTCCAGAGAAGAGGAGGTAAGTCATTAAGACTGCTTAAGTACCAAGCTCTCCCTAGATCCAATCCTAGACATGCATATACTCATTGCCAAAACTTAACCTTATGACTCGTCCACGGTCACAATTAATTAATTATTTAAGTTTTATGTCTGCTTGAGTAGTTACCAAAAACTAGGTCTACAACCCCTTTACTAAACACTAACAGATCCACACTTATTCATTTGGCCCCTTTAGGCCCAATCTCGTTCGCATGTACCATCAGACCCAATCACATTCATATGGCCCATCAGGCCCAATCACATTCATATCGCCCATCAAACCCAAGTACTTACCACCTAACAGTTAGATTTACACAAGCGGGCCCACGGACCCATCGGGCCCAGAACAGCCCCAACACAAGAGAACGCTCGTTGCGGCTTTCGGCTTCTGCCGATTTCTAACAAAGAAGGCGTGAATACACATCTGTTTATGAGAACGGGCCGAAGTTCACGATCACCAACCTTGGCACATCCTATATTGGGTCCTAATCACCTTTTTCTTTTCCACCAACTCATCTGGTTCGCTCTATTTAAAGCCAGCTTCTCACCAATTCCCATGTTAGCTTCCCGATGTGGGATTACTTTCAACCATTAAGAAAATTCTTTATTTTCTTATGACCACCTCAACCATAGAGTTCCAGTCTAACTCCACCTACACAGCTCAAACAGCAAAATAATTACTCTATTGCACATCCCAAGACTTGAACCTTAGACCTCACAATTACACAACATGCCATCTTGCCACTCCACTACTAGCTTTTTCTATGTCATATTTTATGCTTAATTAAATATAAGGTCTATAGGCCAAAGTCCAGGTTCCTTTAAAAGAAAAACAAAAATAAATTGCAAGAGCCAAGACTTGAAGCTAGGCTCCCATGCTACCTTAATGACGCCACAACCACTAGACCAAAAGCTTCCTTATGTCATTTATTTACCACAATAATTTAAAAGGCCTTCATCCAAGCACCCAGGGTTTTATTCACTTATTACCAAAATTTTTGCTAAAGCCCAAGTTTGAACCCAAGATTTCTCCAACATTTCTCAGGGTCATTAACCACTAAGCAAACATTTAATTGTGTCATTTCCTTGTACAATTAAATGCATATATACAACCTCCTTACGGACCCATACTAAAGGCCCAATACTTTTAGGCCTAAATTTGGGGCGTTACAATTCTACCCCTTTAAAGAAATTTCGTCCTCGAAATTTCCAACTATCTGAACAAGCGCTTAGCTCAATCTGCACCACTATGCTCCCACTGTGCACTCTAGTTCCAAACTACACAAATACATTTTTAACTTAATCTCAAAACCTCTTACACCCAACCAGAACATCTAACCATAGAAGCAAACAGATATTTACCACACATGCCTACAATTTCTATATTCAAACATCACATCCAAACAAAACACACCTGATTTAAAAGGAATTGTGATCCCTCTTCCTGCTACACTCCAAGTGCCTAGCCTGAAGTGTTTCACCATACGCCTTAGCTCTTGCCTAGAACACTTCTTCCAGCACTTACCTTCCCAACCGGATCAGTGCCTCCGTACCAAGCTCTGAGTTATTGTTACCCGAAGTTAGCGGACTTACCTTGACTACAGTTTCCTGAACCATCTTATGTTCCGGGGAGACGGAAACTCCTCATAACCTTCCTTGCCTTTGAAATCCATCATAGTATTGTTGCTAACTAAAAAAAATCTGATTTCTAGAACATACACTAAATAAATACAAAATCTAACTTTGAGTACAGTCTAACAGAAAACTTAAGGATTCGGTGCCGAAAACTCGGTAACCACACTTTGAGGAAAATATTTAGAAAAACATTTCAAATACTTCAAATCTTTTCAAACCTTTTTGAAACAATTCTTTCGAAAATCCAATTTTAAAACCCATTCCACAACAGAGTTTTGTAACCTAGCTCTGATACCACTAAATGTAACACCCTAAACCCGGCCTAGAAGTTAGGCCCGAATCTGGCGTGTCACATTGAAGTGTTTTTCGAAAACCATGTTCTCATTAAAAACCCTTCTTACTACTCAAAACCTCTGGCCATTTAAAATTTGTGAAACATTGATTCCCTTAAAACCTTACTTGCTGCGGAAGCTTACTTTTAAATTATTGCGAAAACGAGATATTTTGAAATCCAGTTTTTATTTTGGAAAATCGTGCCCTACTTCTAACAGATTTTAAGCATACTAAATAAATCTCCCAAATAAAAGGTTAAGAAAATAAAAAGGCCTTAATACAACCCAAATCAAAGACCAAAGTGCTTAACTAAATAAACGAAATAGAAAAACATGTGCAGTTGTATGGTCATCTCCGAGTCCCTCTGCGACACCGATCCACCTAACACTGGGGATTACCTGCACAGTTAATAAACGGGGTGAGTTTACGAAAACTCAGTGTGTAACCCCCTTACTAGAGTCACAGTTAGTAAACAAATAGAATTCAGAATCAGTCTGGGCCGGAGCCCATTACAGTAATAGTACAGTCCAGTTTAGAGCATACGTGGGCCAAAGCCCGTTATAATATCATTTGGGTCATAGCCCATAACAGAATCAATTGGGCCTAGCCCATCTTAGCCTCAGTTGGGCTGAAGCCCACATCGTAGTAATATCACAATAATATCATACATGCAATGCTATGCAACCCACCCCAATAATCCAACCGCTACACACTAACTCTTTCCCTCGGTACACATCATGTGGGGATATAAATATCAATCCACCCATCCGATACATATCAATGGTAACCCGGTTGCGGTACTACCTTCATTGCAGCAAGCTGCTAATCAAATATTAGGCTTAATAGCCATGGGTGGATCCACGGTCGTCAAGCAACCATGCAATCCTCATATACTTCCTCCGTTCCATAATTCCCAACCCATGCAATATGTCATGTATGTCATGCTCAATCCTCACACGTGTATGCAGAATGGCCATACTCAGTAACAGTCTTTTAAACATATATTAAGAGCATATAAGTCATACATCCACAGTCAAGTCAATTAAAACGCATTCATACATTCATAATCAAATCAGTCAAATTTGAAGTCTAAGTCGGTCATTTACCCTCAAGGGCAAAATAGTCATTTTACCCTATAAAAGTATGTCGGTCATTTTACACTACAAGGGTATTTCAGTAATTTTACACTACAATGGTATTTCAATAATTTTACAAATCAGGGGTGTTTCGGTAATTTTACAAATTAAGGGTGTTTTGGTAATTTCACAAATCGAGGTTGTTTTGGTAATTTTACAAATCGAGGGTGTTCCGATAATTTTACAAATCGAGGGTGTTTCGATAATTTTATAAATTGAGGGTATTTCAGTAATTTCACAATTGAGGGTATTTCAATAATTTACAAATCAAGGGTGTTTCAAAAATTTTACAAATCGAGGGTGTTTCGGTAATTTTACAAATCGAGGGGTTTTTAGTAATTTCACAATTGATGGTATTTTAGTAATTTTAAAAATTAGGGGTATTTCAGTAATTTGACAAATCGAGGGTATTTTAGTAATTTTAAAATCAAGGGTATTTCGATAATTTTATAAATCGAAGGTATTTCGGTAATTTTACAAATCAAGGTTATTTCAGTAATTTCTCTTTATTATGGGTTTATTACTTACCTTGGCCCGTTAACAAGTCCTCGTTGGCTAAAGTGAACTGATACTTTGCACCAGGTAGGATTCTAAAGAAGAGGAGGTGAGTCATTAAGAATGTTTAAGTACCAAGCTCTCCCTAGATCTAACCCTAGAATGCATATACCCATTGCCACACCTTAACCTTATGACTTGTCCACGGTCGCGATTAATTAATTATTTTAGTTTTATGTCTGCTTGAGTAGTTACCAAAAACTAGGTCCACAACCCCTTTACTAAACACTAACAGATCCACACTTATTCATTCAGCCCCTTTAGGCCCAATCTCGTTTGCATGGCCCATCAGGCCCAATCACATTCATATGGCCCATCAGGCCCAATCACGTTCATATGGCCCATCAAGCCCAACTACTTCCCACCTAACAGTTAGATTTACACAAGCGGGCCCACGGGCCCATCAGCCCAGAACAGCCCCAGCACACGAAAACGCTCGTGGCAACTTTCAGCTTTTGCCGATTTCTAACAAAGAAGGCCGTGAATACACACCTGTTTATGAGAACGCGTCAAAGTCCACGATCACCAACCTTGGCACATCCTGCTTTGGGTCTTAATCACCTTTTTCTTTTCCACCAACTCATCTGGTTCACTCTATTTAAAGTTAGTTTCTCTCCAATTCTCATGTTAGCTTCCCGATGTAGGATTACTTTCAACCATTAGAAAAATTCCTTATTTTCTTATGACCACCTCAAGCATAGAGTTCCAGTCTAACTCTACCTTCTACACAGCTCAAATAGCAAAATAAATACTCCATTGCACATTCCAAGACTTGAACCTTAGACCTCACAGTTACACAACACGCCACCTTGCTACTCCACCACTAGCTCTTTCTATGTCATATTTTATCCTCAATTAAATATAAGGTCTATAGGCCAAAGTCCAGGTTCCATTAAAAGAAAAACCAAAATAAATTGCAAGAGCCAAGACTTGAACCTAGGCTCCCTTGCAACCTTAATGGCGCCACAACCACTAGACCACAAGTTTCCTTGTGTCATTTATTTACCACAATAATTTAAAAGGCTTTCATCCAAGCATCCAGGGTTTTATTCACTTATTACCAAAATTTTTGCTAAAGCCCAGGTTTGAACCCAAGATTTCTCCAACACTTCTCAGGGCCATTAACCACTAAAGCAGACATTTAATTGTGTCATTTCCTTGTACAATTAAATGCTTATATACAACCTCCTTACGGACCCAAACTAAAGGCCCAATACTTCTAGGCCCAAATTTGAGGCGTTACAATGAGCCCTTATATGGTAATTAGACCATTTATATGTTAGTGGTGAGCTTGTCTTGGAAAATGTGTAAATATTAATATTTTTAAAGGTTAATTAAGTAATTAGTAAATAAAGTTAATTTATAATAAAACAAATTAAGTTATCATCTTCCTTTCATCAATTGCAACTAAGTGTAAGGGTTGGAGAAGCCAGTTTGGAGCTTTTAATTTTGACAACTTCATCTTGCTCACAGGTAAGTATTTTTGTTTCATTTTTAATGATTTTTATGTTTTCGGGATTGTTGTAGCTTAATCTAGCTAGCTCAGGGGCTAATTTGTGAAACTGTTAAACTATTAGGGTTTTTCCATCGATGCATGTACATGAGTTTTGAAGTTTGATGATAGAAAATTGATGGTTGTTGTTAGATAAACAACTTCTGTAAAGTAATTTTTGGTAAAATTGTAAAATAAGGACTAAATTAAAAAATAGAAAATATTACATGATGAAATTATGAAATAAATGAAATATAAGGCATCCTAAGGACCTAATTGATATTCAATAATAGTAGGTTGTGAAGGAATTTCATGAATTTCCATTTTATGAGCTAGGAACTAAATTGCAAAGAAATTGAAAGTATAA
Source organism: Gossypium hirsutum (assembly GCF_007990345.1). Lineage (NCBI taxonomy): Eukaryota > Viridiplantae > Streptophyta > Magnoliopsida > Malvales > Malvaceae > Gossypium > Gossypium hirsutum. The sequence goes on from NC_053433.1 coordinate 37,559,067, forward strand.
GGGCAAAATGGTAATTTTGCTAAAATATGATTTTGGGTTAATTTGAATAAAATATATATTGAGTGTGTTAAATTTATCCATATAGATCAAGACAGACCTTGTACGGAGTTAGATCGAGGCAATGGGAAAATCTCAGATTAATCGCCTCTATATCTACGTATACTCGTTGAGGTAAGTTTGTGTAATTAAATTGTGCATATATGTTTTTAATTGAATTATACATGTGTTATGAAATGTCATACATATATATCGACTGCATACCCGAGGACGTACGACAGTTATCGAGCCCCACTTGAACCTTAGGAATACGTAGGATACAAATGACATGTCATTAGGGTTTACATGATTTAGGTGCTAGTCCTAAACGTCCTACCGATGGCTGAGGTCCTGCATGTGTTGCTGATACTCCACAACTCATGTGAGCAGCATCGTGTAGCTACGTTCCAACCAATAGCTCATGTGAGCATACTGATTTATAGCTCGTAAGAGCATACCGATCTACAGCTTGAGTGAGAATACCCATTCACAGCTCGTATGAGCATACATGTACATGAATTGATGGATTACAGTTATATGAGCTAGCACATTATGTGTAAGCTATCCCAGGTATCCAACGATATTCTAAATGGTTCAACAGGAAATATTCTACTACGAAATGGTAAGATCTTGATACAGGCTATTACAGGAACACATGATTTTACATGAAAAATGTGGTTACATGATATATGGAAAAATGAAATGGATGATACATGTATATGAAATTGGGTAAGTAAATTATATGGTATGTATGGATGCAAATATGCATGCAAGTTAGTTGATTATTTGGTCAAGTTGCATACACGGTTAGGCATGTTTATATATTGTCATATGAGGTGCCTAAGGGCATATTGGTTGTATGATATTATACTATATGTATATGACTTGTTTATGCTTGACTTGGATGCCTTGTTATGGCCTGTAACTATGTGCAAAGTTATGTGTAGGTACATGCCAAATTGGGTGAGAAAAATGGCTTGTAAAATGACCTATTTTTGTCCACACGAGAAGAGACACGAGCGCGTATCTCAGTCGTGTGTGACACATGACCAGGTGACATGGTTGCTTGTTCCTTGTAGCTTTCAAAGGGTTGCAAGTCAGGCTGTTACATGGCCTAGCACACGGCCTGACACACGGGTCTGTGGGGTTATTTTGAAGAGTACATGACCTGAAACATGAGTGTGTGACTTGGTCGTGTGACCCAAGTCAGTGAGTTACATGAGCACAAAAATAGGCTGGGACACGGCCATGTGCCCCTCCTCTGAATGACCACACGGTCTAACGCACGGGCGTGTCTCTTGGCCGTGTGACCCCTGTAGTGTTAAAAATTTTCCTTATTTCCTGAAAAATTCTCTGAGTTTCCTATTTAGTCCTGACTTGTTTCTAACGCATATTTAGGGCCTTGAGAGCTCGTATAAGGGAAAATATGTATGATTTGACTTGAATTTATTATGCTCATTGTTATGCTATGAAATGTTTAAAAATTTTGTCAATTTGAATTGTAAACCCTAGTAACAATCCGTACCTCTGTTCTGGCGACAAATACGGTTTAAAGGTGTTACAACTAGCCATAGCATTACTCTACTCCTTAGACTAACTCGACCGAGACCCACGTCTCACACCCCTAACAGAACTTTGATTATCATGCCCTCTCTTAGGCGATCGTCAACCCACACCATCAGAAGCCCTCTAACCAGTCATGGCCACTACAAAACGAGCTGGCTTAGTCAAAATCTCCTCAATAGCTTTGGCTTTCACAACTAGCTCATCAAACAACTTCGCATTTTGGGCCACTAAGAAAACCTGAATCTCACAATCAAGCCTAAAATGAAACCTCTTACAATGATCATTCTCAATCAGAACCATCTCAAGAGCGTACTAACTAAGTCGAACAAAATCTATCTCATAGTCAGTATCGAGAGTGAATATGATATGTGAATTGTGCAAGTAACCATGTCGAATTAAGTAATAAAGTGATAAGTGAGATTGTCTCCACAGGGATTGGATTAGGTATAAAATGGCCAAGTTATTATACAAAAGTATGATTAACGTTATGACAAAAATGATGATAAGAATGCAGTGGTAATTTGAAGGAATGATGGAAAATACTATGACAAGACAAGAGTAAAAATGTAATGGCAATTACGAGAATAATTACATGAATAACATAAGAACGAATATATAAACAACTAAGAATGTTATGGCAAAGGATGAAAGGTCTACGATGTTGACTTGGAAGGTTGGGATTACTAAGAATCTACCCTTACTTTCAGTAATGCCTCAACAAAATCGTACTCAATCTATTGCTCAGAAGAGACCTAAAATGACTTGCTTCTTTCGAGAGCAAGATCTCAAGTTACATGGCCTCTGTCTATAGACCTTAGCACGGTACCCTACACTGTTTTGTCTTCTTTCCACATGAACATTGCTCTATGTCTAGATTCTACTACAAGTATCGATCGAGTACTTGCTTATATCATTCAATCTTAATTTAACTAATCCAACCTTTTCAGCATTGATTAGTTTATGGGCATGTTGCACAGTCATCTATGTTTAGGGATTACACGCATACAAATTAAAAATAAAAAGAATTGAATGAAATAGTAAATTAATTTAGATCTATGCTTCAACCATTAAAGAAAATAAAGGTTTCCTAGAATAACATGCCCACATATTCACTTTCACAATAGTCATCACAAGCTTTTAACACATGTCATAGCATCACATATTTATTCATATTTCCATATTTTCACAAGCACACATATATAACAATGAATCATGGTATAAGAAAAATTACACTTGGAATTTAGAGTAGGGGTTTAGGCTACCTCTAAATTCTCAATTTATACAATGAATCATCAATGGGCAGTGATTCCAAAACACTTACCAAATATGTTTTCGTCGAAAAGCCGAAAGCTCAAATAAGGTTTTCTTTGCCTTTGTCTCTACTCATTGAAGGTTTTATTGACTCTGACGCTTCAATAAGACAAACCACACAAATACACAACCAACAATCAGCTAATGACTTACCTCAAACAGTTAAATACATAGCCTAAGCTAAGTTCTCTTATAATCAAAACCTTCGACATAGAAAACTTAAAACTAAAATATTTCAAATAACACTTCATCTTTTTGCATGAAACAAATTCCATTCATCTACATATTCATCTATGACTAATTCCCAACCTTTAAACTACACAAGATCCTTATTTTACAGTATCCAAATTTCTCGACGTACAATGGCTATTTTTACACAAATTCATTAAAACTTGAGAAATCTTTAACAAAATTTCAAAGTAAGTTTACAAACCTTCTAATCATGTTAAAACAAGTTGAAAATCACTAAATCCACCATTAACGACTAAATTTTTGTCTTTTATTTAAAACATGCAATTTTATGGCCAAAAATTTAGTTTAAGAGACCAGATAATATTTAAAACTAATTAGGAATCGAATCATTACCTTAGTTGACAAAAACCAAATGCTTGATCGAAAATCTAAAAACCTACAAGCTTGATAATGGAGAAATCTACAGTGTTGGGGTGTTTTTCTTGAAATTCAATGGAGGTTTAATGATTTGGAAGGTGGTGGGAATCAAAGGCATTTAAGTTTGTGAAATAAAATTGAGTGGGAGGATTTGAGAGAGTTATGGACGGCAATAGGGGGTGAGGAAGATGTTAACGTGAAAAATAAACTATAGGTGGGGATTTTTGAGTGAATTTTAAAATTTGGTAAAATTGCTTTATAAAAACTCAAAGTTTTGTCCCATTTACAAATTAGTCCCATTTTCGAAATTGGAGGTCTTTAAAACTCATTTTCAAAATTTGATTTAATTTCCTACAAGCCATTGTCACAAAACATTTTTGGTTACCATGCTTACGAAATTTTGATCATATTTGAGGTAAAATTCTTAAAATACCCTCAAAACTTCTAGGCCCGATTTTGGGGTGTGACAAAACTGAATTGTAGTAAAGTCCTAAGAAAATATGATTATTCTTAAAAATATCCTTAATCAAATATTATTGTGGGCTTGGACAACAATAATGCATTGAGACTAATGTGTAGTTGATTGATGACAAAGAATTGTCATAGGGATGTTAAAACCAATACATGAGTATGTGTTAGAGAACAACATATTGGACTAACCTGTTGTGAATATGTTTCTTGGATTATTATGTAATAGTCACAATATTACTCATATTGGTAACTATGTATATAATCCTCATACTTGAGATCCTAACATCGTGAGTTGTATATTTTAACATAGCCAAAATGTCTATCGTAACAGGTTGTACTATAAAGACCAATGTTCACAATGCATGTAATGGGATATGGTTGATCAAGATAAGATTTATCCCTCCTAGAAAATGGGAGCAATGTCTTAGGCCTCTTGATGGAGTGAGACTATAAATGCATGGTCATGCTCGAATAAGTTGATATGAGATTTCAAACATATTTGTTTATTCTAGTTTTATAAAAAATTCAAGAAATACGATATTGGACTATACAAGTGTGAATATTTCATGACTTGTGTCCAATCTAGATATTAAGAATAAAAGGATATAATACATGAAAAGATTATCACAGAAAGGTTATGTCGAATCACGACTTCTTCTAACTTGGGTGGCAATGATGCATTACTATCTGCAAGCATTGCTTGTAATGTTAGAAACGTTTTAGTATTACAACAAACATTACAATAGCCTACAAGGTCACACCCTATAGTTGACATGAACAGAATCCAAATGCATTTGGTATTGTATTTAGTTGTCACATGAATTAAATTAATTGTTGAATTATTTAATTTTATATTTAAATATTAAACACAATATATGTACAAACTTGTTGCACACAAATAAAGAACATAGATATAATTAATATATGAATTTGATTCATACAAAATATTGATTGTATATATTTTACCGAATTTATTAATATAAACAGTTATATTAATTAATTTCGGTCAAAATATAAAAGACATGAAATATTCTTTTGGAAAGAATATAATTAAAATATATGAATTTGATTCATACAAAATATTGATTGTATATATTTTACCGAATTTATTAATATAAATAGTTATATTAATTAATTTTGGTCAAAATATAAAAGACATGAAAATTAATATTCTTTTGGAAAGAATATAATTAAAATATATGAATTTGATTCATACAAAATATTAGTTGTATATATTTTTATCAAATTTATTAATATAAACAGTTATATTAATTAATTTTGGTTAAAATATAAAAGACATGGAAATTAATATTCTTTTGGAAAGAATATAATTCCTTTTTCTAACTTTTCATTTGCCTTCTCTATTAATAATGCAATAATCCTATATTCTTTTGAAAAAAAATATAATTCCTTTTTCTAACTTTCCATTTGCCTTTTCTGTTAATAAGGGAATAATCCTGGTTTTTCTTTTTAATATGTGATATCAAATAGCATAAAAGGATGATAATCCCTTAGTGTGTTAAGGTTACAAACTTAATAATTTAAAAGATCTAGCAACCTTTTTAATTCTCTCTAAAAAGTTTAAGAGAAGGTGATTGTTCATTTTTGACAGGTTGGACCACTTAAAGGCTGGGACGTTTTTGTTGTGACTTAGAATCAACACTAAATCAGCAGCATCCTTTGAACATTTTCAGTAAAGAAGGTATATTTTCAACCCTATTTCAACCCGATTCATTCCTCGTACATGGATCCTAGTTATGGATCGTTGAAATAATTTTTTCGATATGCCACTAGGCGAACCCACGATCCCAACAGTTCTCGTTGCTCGGACTCGGTAATTGGATCAGATAATGGGGTGTTACACGTCTCTTCTTGAAATGTTCCTTGTTTGTTGGCATTTGTCGCAGCATTATAAAAATTCATAAGCAATTTTGTTTATCATTGGCCAATAAAATCCAAATTGCAATACCTTCTGTGTTATTCTCTTTCCTCATAAATGTCCACCACAAGGAGATGTGTGACATCTTGCTAAAATGTCTTCTATCTCTTCTTTAGCTACGTAACTTCTTATTAGTTGATCGACACATTGTCGAAATACGTATGGTTCCTCCCATATATACTTTCTAGCATCATACCTAATTTTCCTTTTCCATCACCTGGAAAGATACCTTAGGCCAAATAATTTACGATGTTTGGCACACATAGTACATCATCGGATAAACCGTAATAATTATACTTGTAGCAGCCGTTTTCAGTGAAATCAGAATAGTGGTTTCGAGACCACAAATTCGAGTTAGAAGGAAAATTTATTTTAATATTATTGCATGGTCTATATTATGATAGGAAAGAAGTATGAAAATTTTGATAAGAAAATTTTATCGATTTCATGTTTAATTATAGAAAGGACCAAATTGCATAAAATACAAAAGTTGAGTTCTAGTAGCTATAAGTATTAAATAGCTATAGAATTCAAAACTTGAGATCTTTATATGGTAATTAGACCATTAAGAAAAGTTAGTAGATATTTTTGATGATTCAACTATGGAAAATTAGAAAAAGAAAAGGACTAAATTGGAAATTAAAATAAATAAAAGATGATAAATAAAATAAATATCTAATATCATCATTTTATATCACCTTCTTCCCCAAATTCTATGGAAACCTTAAGAAAGAGAAAGAAAATCAAGCAAGCTGAATTGGGTAAGTAATCTTGTCCTGTTTTTAGTAATTTTTATATTTTTTAAATCGGAATAACCTAATCTAGCTATCTTGGGGATCAATTTGTAAAGTTATCAAAGTATTAAAATTTTCCATGGATGAATATGCTGAAATTCTAAATTTTTTAGTGGAAATTGAAAGGTTGTTGATAGATAAACAACTTTTGTAAAGTGAATTTTCAAGAAATTGTAATTTAGGGACTAAATTGTAAAGATGTAAAATTCATGGAAAATTACAGATTTTTTTATGAAATATATGTGCTGTAAATGTTATATGTAAAAATCAGTTGGGCTTAGAATAAGGATTAAGTTGCACGGATTTTATTTTTCAAGCCTAGGGATGAAATCATCATTTATGAAAAGTATACGGGCAAAATGGTAATTTTTCCTAGGATGTGAATTGAATTAAATTGAGTATGAAATGGATTAAATTGACGTTAAATTCATTTATATAGATTCGAAAAGGTCAAATAAAGAGTTAGATTGAGGAAAGGAAAACGTATCGGATTAGTAGATCTCTGTATACGAGCAAGTGACGAGCTAAGTTTGTGTAACTAATTGTGTATTGCTTGAATTGAATGTTGCATATATAAATTGTATATTACTATATAAATGAAATTAGTCACATATTTGACAATACTCAGTAAATGTTAAGTCCCGTTTGAATAAATGAAGTTCAATGGATAGGACTTTCCCGATTGGTTGTGGTCTTGCATATGTTGTAGACATACCATAGCTCTGACGAGCACCCTTTTATAAGCCCTCTCAAGCTTCTTGTTACATGGTTCCTGCGAGCATTCTAACCGGTAGTGATCCTGCATATGTTGCGGACTACCGCATCTCTTTGTGAGCATCCTGTTATACGATCGGTTTTGATCCTGCATGTATTATGGACACAAACATAGCTCTTTATGAGCGTCCTGATATAGGCTCTTTGTGAGCTTTTTGACATGGCTCGCTTGAACATCCTGTTATATAGCTATCCAGAGCTCCCTGATAATAGCTCTTCGGAGTTACCTATTAAGCTCAATGAGCTTTATGTTCTAAACTCTTATAAGTTTCCTGTTATAGCCCGGGTAGGCTTCTTGTTATATGTCTCACATGAGCATCCTGTCATATGGCTCGAGAGAGTGTTTCCTGATTATGTACCCTAATGGATACCCCTGAATATGAGTTGATAGATTATAGTCTTATACATTTTAAGTGTACTTCATGTGTATCCATCGATATTTCAATTAAATTCAACAGGCAAAGTTTTGTTATGGCTAATCTGAACTTGAGATGATTTATCATAGAAATGTATATGTTATATGGAAATATAATAAGAAAAGTATATAAGTATGAACGTTATTACATGATGAGCTCATCTTTATTACTCGAAAGTATTTAGAAATTCATGACTAACTTGCTTGATTGAGTGTACGTGATTAGGCAATTTGTCAATTTGTTGGGATGCATGTTCTTTACATGATTACTTAAATTGACCATAATTGGCAAGTTAAATTCCTGTTATACGAACTTACTGAATATTTGAAATGCTTACTCAGTTTTATTTCCTCTATTTTATAGTGCTCAAAAACTCGTAAAGATTGGAATTGGTCAGAGCATCACACTATCCTTTAGCTCATTTTTGTATAAATAGCAAACTTATTTTGGTATAATGGAATGTATTGAATAACTTGACCAATGTTGGCATCTAAATGGTTGTTTGTAATCTAGCCATTGGAATGGCTAGGGATGGTATTTTTGGTGAATATATATATGAGGTTATGGTATGGTTAATATATGTATGTTTGATATGGTTAGATTGAAGGATGATAAACATATATGTTTTTAAAAAGGTAAGTTTGAATACATGTGATGATATATCATGTATAATATTAATGTTCGCTTGGTTATAATGTCTTAAATTGGTTGGTGAAAGTGTTCAAAAATTGTTGTAAGTTGAAGGTAAAATTGGGTGACAAAAGTGGCCTTGAAATTGGCCTATTTTTGCCCACATGGGTAGACATACGAGCATGTGTCTCAACCGTGTGTGACACACGGCCATGCGAACGGGTATGTGGTTCGGCCATGTGTCCCTTACATCTTAAAAATTAGAAACAGAATGCTTCGAATTGTTCATACGGGTGTGTGACTTGGCCGTGTGAATTCTGCACCTAAATTTTTGAAAATTAAATTATCCACATGGCCTAGTACACAGGCATGTGGCTAGCCATCTGACTCAAGTCTGACAGTTACATGGCCCGAGACACGGGCATGTCATTTGGTCGTCTGAGCCACATGGCCTACCCATACGGGTGTGTGCCCTTTGCATCTAGGAAAATTTTTGAAACTTCGCGAAAAATTCTTTGAGTTTTTTATTTAGTCCCGACTTGCTTCTAAGGTCTAAATTGGTCTAACATCCATAACCCGTATCTGTTGTCGGAATATTATGAAGCATTACCGGACCAATCTTATAAACAATTGTACAATTCAAATTACAATTCTCATATCAATTAAAAACCATAAAAATACAATCATATAGTCCCTAACATGAGCCCTTGAGGCCAAACAAAGCATTAGAAGTGGTTTGGGACTAAACCAATAGCTCAGGAAATTTTTGGAAAACATAGAAAACTTTTCAAAATACATGGGACACATGCCCGTGTGGCCCGGCTGTATGTCTCACAATGCCAAAGACACGCCCGTGTCACAGGCCAAATGGAAATTCTAAATGGGATCACATAGCCGTGTCCTAGCCCGTGTCTGACCCCATGTAACTCCCTGACTTGGGTCACACGGCCAACCACACGCCCGTGTGACTAGCCTGTGTATCCTACGAAATGGCCTCACACACCCGTGTGCCAGGCCGTACCAAAATTGTAGGGTATACTGACTTATGGCACATGGCCAAGTCACACGCCCATGTGCTGGGCCTTGTGGAGCATACTGACTTGGTTTCTAATAAACATCAGGGGACACATGACCGTGTCACCTGACCGTGTCACCTGACCATGTGTCATACACGGTTGACACACACAGCCGTGTCTCTACCCGTGTGGATAAAAATAGGCTATTTTCCAAGCCATCTTTCTCACCCCAAATTGCATCCACCTAAACATGTCAAATGGCTAAGTCATGCTATTCCAAATACCAACAGCTATAATACTCATAACATCATAATTTTCCAATCTAAAACATACTAATATCACCTTCAAGAATTCACCTAATTGATCACTTTCAAACATGCATTATTTGCCTATTACTAGCATATTAATTCCATCTCAATTTCAACCACTTTCTACCTTCAATACCAATTCTCAACAAGGCATTCACATAGCAATTATAAACCACTTAACAAAAGACCATTTACATATATATATACATCACCAAGTATACTAAAATAAGCCAATTCATATGGATAAACACATAACCAAAACATACATCATTTACAAGCCAAGTCTATTGGCTATATACTTCACAAACATATAGACCATATTAACCACAACTCCTATATATGCCATATAACCAAATACACAAGTTTAAAAGTACCAAAATGAAAACTGGATAGTGTGATGAGATCTCCGACAACTCCCAATCAGAGCAAGCTTTGAAATCACTATAAAACACGGAAAAGTAAACAAAGTAAGCTATAAAGCTTAGTTAGCTCGTATGATTAATAAATATAACTTATCAATCATTCACAAATTAAGTTATCTATGAGAATACACTACAATTCAATTTAACCACAAGGCTAACATATGTTCATCCACATAGTAAATCATGAAACTCACAAATTTCATAGATTTAATGCTTAGACGATTTTACGTACATACCTAAGCTGATACATATCAATCTCTCACCCTTTCATATCTTCAATATACCCGTTGAAACATTTGGAATAATATTGGATACTTGAGAATCTCGCACCCTAAGTGCCAATACATGGTCATAGCCATCTCAATCTCATATCTCATATAATACACACTCTCGAGCTATCAACAAGTTTGCTCACACAAGCTAGTGGTTAAGACGTAGCCACACGGTGCTGCTCACACAACACATGCCGAAAAACTCAGCCACCGGTAGAACGTACGGACCAGCACCCAAAAAATAATAACCCTTAATGACGTGTCATTTGTACCCTATCTATTCCTAAGGTTCAACTGGGATTTATACATTGCTGAATCTTCATCGAACATTTCTATAAGGTTGTATTCATTAACAATACAATTTTAAAGCATTTAAAACCCAATTACATCAATGCTTATTAACATACGAACTTAATCTCGGATTTATACGGAGAGAAACGAGCTATCAATCCACTATTTCGTTTTTCCCTTGATCTAATTGTTAAATTTGCTTTTCTTGATCTATATATAATCAAATTTAACTTATTTAATTATCATTCTATTCAATTTAATCCAAATTTTATATTATGGCAATTTTGCACTTTTGCCCTTAAACTTTAGACTTCTTTACAATTTAGTCCCTAGCTCATAAATATGCAAATTCATGCAATTGAGTCCACATCCATGCTAGTCAAATTTTACCTATTCACATAGCAGTCCATATTTTTCGTTATTTCACACATTTACCACACAATTTGTCATATTTCTCAATTTAATCCCTAATTGACAATTTTATCAAAAATCACTTACCAAATGTTGTTTATCTAACAACAACCATTCATTTTATATCATCAAACATCAAAATAAACACATATTAATCAATGGTAAAACCCTTTATCTTTAACAATTTTGCAAATTAGTCCCTGGGCTAGCTATACTAAGCTACAACGATATCAAAAACATAGACACCATTAAAACCGAGCAAACTTGCACTTATATGCATAAAGAATGTTAGCCGAACCTTTAAGCTTATCAATGGCTTCTTTCTACCTTAATTTTTGGAGGTGAAATCTCCACTAAGAAGATGATGACATCTTTTACATTATTTTACTATGTTTATTTTATCAAATTACACTTTTCACCTTTGTTATAAACTTAAAAATTCACCTATTTAATGTCCATCTTAGTCCACTAATTATAAAAATAGTCTAATTACCACATAAGGACCTCTGCTTTAAGGTTCCATAGCTATTAGACACCTTTAGCTAATGGAACTCAACTTTTATAGTTTACGCGATTTAGTCCTTTTATCAAATTAAGCACTCAAACGATAAAATTCCTTAACGAAATTTTTACATAATCATACTATCATGGTGTAGACCTCAATTTAATAATAAAATAAATATTTTAACCTCAAATTTTTGGTTCCAAAATCACTATTTTGATTTGACTAAAAATGGGCTGTTACAACTTTCCCCCTTGAGGAATTTTCGTCCCGGAAAATCTTACCAGAAAATAGATTAGGGTACTATTTTCTCATAGCTTCCTTAGGTTCCCACGTAGCTTCCTCGACATCGTGACTTTCCAAAGAACCTTCACTATCGAGCTAAAATTCTAATCGATTCTTCGTTATATGACATATCAGGTTGAATTTCAATCTTTGCCGAAGAAATTACATGTGACAGATCTGATCTATATCAGCGTAACATCGACACAGAAACACATTATGGATCTTTTCTAATTCTTACTCTAAAGCTAGCTGATATGCCACTGGCCTTATTCTCTCAATAATCTCATACAGTCTGATAAATCGCAAACTCAATTTTCCTTTGCGACCAAATTGAAGAATCTTCTTCCACGGAGATACTTTCAAAAATACTCTGTCACCGATTTGAAATTCAATGTCTTTATGTCTCAAATCTGCATACGACTTCTTTCGATCTGAAGCTGCTATCAAACTGTCACGTATTACTTTCACTTTCTGTTTAGTCTCTCTAATAAATCAACCCGTGAATCATTTTCTCACTAAGCTCAATCCAGTACAATGGAGTTTGACATTTATGGACATATAAAGCTTCATATAGTGCCATATTTATACTCGATTGAAAACTATTGTTATACACGAATTCAACCAATGGTAAATATTTTTTCCAATTGCCTTCAAATTCTAAAACACAACAACGAAGCATATCTTCAAGAATCTGAATAACTCTCTCAGACTGACCATCTGTTTGAGGATGAAATGCATTACTAAAGTGCAATCGCGTACCCAAAGCTTCTTGTAATTTCTTCCAAAATCGCGATGTAAACTTCAGATCTCTATCTATAATAATAAAAATTGGCACTCCATGTAATCTGACAATCTTTGAGATGTACAATTCAGCTAATCTATTGAATGAAAAGTCTGTACATACTAGAATGAAATGTGCAAATTTTGTCAGTCGATCAACAACAACCCAAATAGCATCTTTCTTTTTCAGAGATAGGGGTAACCCCAATACCAAATCCATCGTAACTCTATCCCATTTCCACTCTAGTACCATCACTGGCTGTAGTAGTCCCAAAGGCACTTGATGTTTAGCTTTGACTTGTTGACAAACCAAGCATCTCGACACAAATTCTGAAATGTCTCGTTTCATGGCCGACTACCAGTACAACTATTTCAAATCATTGTACATCTTAGTACTCCCCGGATGAACATACAAGCTACCACTATGTGCTTCGTGTAGAATTTTTTGAATGAGCTTGGAATTCCTCAGTACACAAATTCTACCTCAGAACAACAAACAATCACCGGATCCGATCTGATATTTTAAATCAGTAGTTGACTCGCACTGTACTCTTTTAGGTTGCAATTTGTTGTCATATTTCTGAGCCTCACAAATTTTCTTAAAAAATACTGGTTTATCTTTTAACTTTACTAAAATCAAACCATCATCAGATAAGATTAACTGTGTGTTCATCGCCCGCAAAGCAAATAAAGATTTTTTGCTCAGAGCATCCGCACTAACTCATAGTCTTTCAACAATTCGAACCATCTTCGTTGTCGCAAATTCAAATCTTTCTGAGACATTAAATACTTCAAACTCTTGCAGTCGGTAAAGATATGACATTTTTCACTATACAAATGATGTCGCCAAATTTTCAATACAAAAACAATAGCGGCCAACTCTAAGTCGTGCGTCAGATAATTCTTTTCATGTGGCTTCAATTGTCTGGAAGCATATGTTATCACTTTGCCTTCTTGCATCAAAACATATCCCAAACCGTTCAATGACGCATCATTGAAAATCACAAACTCTGTACCTGACTCAAGCTAAACTAAAACTAGTGCTTCAGTTAACAGTGCTTTCAACTGTTCAAAACTTTGTTGACATTTCTCGGACCATTCGAACTTCACATCTTTTTGTAGCAATCGAGTCATCAGTGTAGCAATCATTAAGACCCTTTTACAAAATGCTAATAGTAGCCAGCTAATCCCAAACAGCTTCTGACTTTGGCTACATTTCTTGGTGGTTTCCAGTCAACAATTGCTAAAATCTTACTCTGATCAACTCGAATGCCTTTCGCTTTAGCAAACAGTTGCTTATCTTTCAATGTTTTTAATACAATCTACAAATGTTCAGCATGCTCAAATTTATCTTGGGAATAGATCAGAATGTCATCAATGAATACAATAATAAATCTGTCCATATATGGTCTGAAAATTCTATTCATCAAATCCATAAAAATTGTAGGAGCGTTAGTTAATCCAAATGGCATAACAAGAAATTCATAATGTCTGTATCTTGTTCTGAATGTAGTTTTCGGCACATCTGGATCTTTAACTCTCAACTGATAATAGCCAGATCGTAAATCAATCTTCGAAAATACTATTGCTCCTTTCAGCTGATCGAGCAAATCATCAATTCTCGACAAAGGATACCTATTCTTAATTGTTACTTTATTAAGCTGACGATAATTGATACACAAACTCATCGATCCGTCTTTCTTCTTTACAAATAGAATTGGTGCATCCCAGGGCGAAAAACTAGGTCGAGCAAAACCTCTATCTGTTAACTCTTACAACTAAGCTTTCAATTCTTTCAATTCTATTAGAGCCATTCTGTATGGCGCTATCGATATTGGTGATGTTCCCATAACTAATTCAATAGCAAACTCGACCTCTCTGATCAGTGGCAGCCTAGGTAAATCTTCTGGAAACACATCCAGATATTCACAAACTACTGGCACTAATTCAATTGTAACACCCCTAACCCGTATCTGTCGCCAGACTAGGGTTAAAGCCATTAGTGGACAAATTGGAACATTTCACAAATAATTCACTAACATCATTCAGACATAATCATACATCATTACAGAGTCCCTTACGTAGGTCAACGAGACCTTAAACATGCCTTAGAAAGGGGTTGGGACTAAATCGAGTTCATACAAAAATTTTCAAAACTTAAACAATTTTTAAACTTGTATAGGTCACACACCCATGTGAACAGGCCGTGTGCCTCACACGGCTTTAGACACGCCCATGTGTCTAGGCCGTGTCAAAATAGGGCATACATACTGACTTGTCCACACAGCCATAAGATATGCTCGTGTGCCAGGTCGTGTGAAAATTAGGGAGACTACTGACTTGGCCACACGGCTGACCACACGTGTGACAGCCCTAATTTGACCCTACTTAGAAAGTGGTTTTGGGACCACAAAATCGAGTCAAAAAATTATTTAAATGCTCTTTTCTATGTTTATTACATGTGAAGTTTCATGTGTGAAAGTATCGTGTCTTAATTTTGTCATTTGAATGTGGAATTATTAAAAAGGACTTATGTGAGAAACTTGAAAATGTGATAGGTTAATTTGTAGTGGCCAAATATAGAATGGTTCAAAATATGGGGACTTGCATGTCAAATATCCCTTCCTTAAGTTAGTGGGCGGCAAGGTTAGTGGATGATTGACATTTTATGTCTTTTATATTAATTAATTAAATGTTTAATGAATAAATAATATGAAATATGAATTTTTATTAAAAGAAAAGGGTGATAAAAACAAAGTTGGTTCATCTTTTTCTCCTTCCATTGCCGTACCTAAAGAAAAAAAAGAAGAAATTGAAGTTAAGGCATTCGGTCACCTTTAAGTTGATTAAGGTATGTTTAATGCTCTTTCATTGAAATTCTTTGTGTATTTGGAGTGGTCATCAAGTATAGAAGCTAGATTATGGCAAAAATTTTTGTAAATTGATGAAGATGACATTCGGTCATGGATGTTTGTATTTCTTTGATGTTCTTTTTGATGCTTTTGTGTATTGAGGGTTGATAATAGATGAGTTGAGCTTGGTAAAATTGAATAATTGTGGCTTAATTGTTTAATGGCAATTGGCTATTATGGTGAAATGCAAAGTTAATATTTAGTTGCTAGTAGTTATATGTGTGTTAGCCTTTGAACTTGAATAATGATTTGAGCAAATGTTGAGTATTAAAATGTTAGATTGATTGAAATTGAATCATGAATGTGAAATGAGAAGCATAGGTGAAGATGTCATATGTGTATGTGTGTATTCGGTCATGGTGAAAGGTTATATGAATTATATGAAATACCATTTAGATATGAATGACGAAAGTAACTGTGGTTATGAAATGGTAGAATGGCTAAACTCGGTTGAATTAAAGTTGACACTGAAGTATTTAAATGCCTATGTCATATATGTGAGTAAGGGTAAAACCATCGTAAATTATTGATAAGGGTGGGCTATGTGTGGAACCATCTTATAATTGCTAATTTGAACGGTTGTGTGCGAATCATTGAGAATGATGTATTGTATTGAGATTATGCTTAAGTGAAATTATAGATATGTGATGAAATTGATTGGTGATATACATGTTTAAATAATATGAATGCAAAGAGTTGTGAAAGAATAAATTTGTAATAAATTTGCTTGGGACAGCAGCAGTAATGTGATTTTGGGAAAATCACCATAAATTGTGGGAGTTGAGTTAGAAGCTAAATAAATTATGTAATTAAAGCTTAATGAGTCTAGTTTCAAATGAAATCAACGAGAACATATTTTGAATTTTGTACAATGAGAAATTTGATTAGTAGTTAAGAGTGGTCAGATTAGTCAAACAGTGAAACAGGGGAAAATTTATTAAAAATCTGGTATTGATTGGAAAAACCAAAAATTCTAAAAATTTTATACATATAAGATATATGAGTCTATTTTTATGGAAAATTAACGGAAATTGATTTGGAGTTTCGTAGCTCCATTTATAAATATTTTAGTGACTATTGCTCAGGAAGAAAACTTGTAGTGAATTTGTGATTATGTGGTAAACATTGATAAAAATTGTTAATGAGTTGCTTATTATTTTCTTATAAACTTACTATGATCTATATGTGTGAAAGTTGAATATATATTACATTTTTGAAGTAATGCTTGAATAGTCGAATAATGCTAGTTTAAAATTGTTGAATTTAAGCTCAAGAGCATAGAGGGGCAAATTCGGATAAGGGGAAAGCTAAAGTAGTTGAATAGCCAACCCGTAGTTATTCGGAAATACTCGAGGTGAGTTTTAAGTATTTAAACATAAGTTATTTTTGAATGAATCATGATATGTCACGAGAATTTAGCCATACCTTTAGCATATATACATATATATATACATGCATAAAGCCAAATTGTATGCATGAAAGTGAAATAAGGAAATTTGTTATGATCATATTGCCGTAAGTTATAATCATGAGATGGAAGATATGTAATGGTAAATTAAGAAGCAATAGTGTGATAGTTATTAAGTAATTATACGTGAATGAAGTTTAGGTGGACTAATGTGATTAACTTGTGTGAAATGCATAAATACAATAAGTGTATATGTTATGATTTTGTGAAATTTATAGTCGAATTATTATTCGGGCCTATGGCTCAGCAAGCTTTTAGATGGTGAAATTGTTTTCGGGCCATGAGCCTAGCAGGCATAATGCCGGTGAATGAGTTTCGAACTTAATGTCTAGCAGGCCTCGTCCTGGTGATAAATTTAGGTTTATACCTAGCAGGCCTGGTGCCGGTGATAAGTTCAGGTTTATACCTAGTAGAGTAATTGCCGGTGAAATAATAAAAGTCTATGAATATGAGATTTATGCTATACGACATCTAGATTCGTTCGATAGATTAAATTGTCCAGGTACATATAAATTGTTTATGCATATGAGGATAATGTGAATTAAATTATGAAGTGAAACGAGAAGTATATGAAATGTGGTTGTGTATATTTATATTCGGCCATTTTGAATTTACTACATGAAAGTATATGTTATATATATGATTATGATCATTGAATTTATATGTGAATGCAGTGATCTGAATTAATTTTATAAAGTCGAATCAAAGAATTACTTCGAGTCATTTAGATGGTGTGATTATGTAATTCGAACTTTGAAGAAATGATAAGTCAATGAAATGGATTTAATGTGGCTATGTATATTCGGCTAATTAGTGTTGCATTTCGAATATGTTATATGTGAATAATGTGCATAAATAAGTTTTGTTGTTTAAAATACTTAAGACTTACTAAGATTAATTGCTTACTGTGAATGTTTTGTGTTTGTCCTATTTTATAGATCTTGTTTGAAAGCTACGAGCTTGGGGATTTCAAGTCCAAAGTCATCCACACTATCATCACTGTTTTGGTACTTTTTGATAGTTTATATTTTGAAAGATGGCATGTATAGGCTTAGCTCTCTTTTGAAACAAGTTATATTTTGAAATTGTAAATATTCTAGCCATGCGAAAATGGCTTGCTTAATTCCTAAACATGAGTATATGGTTCAATGGACTTATGTGTCGATTATTTTGAAATTTATTAGTTATTTTAATTTGGTTAAAATTTGTTCATGGTTGAAATATCAAAGAAACTATATTTTATGCATGATTGATTATGAATGGCTAGTTTGATCTGTCTTCTGATAGGTAATACCTTGTGAATCTATTCTGGTGACGGATGAGGGTCATAGGGTGTTACATTTTATTGGTATCAGAGCTACGGTTTAGTTGATTCTAGGACTAATGTAGCATGTGCGAGTCTAGCTATACATGCCAAAAAGTGTTAGTACGATAGTGTTATGATTTCTGACAGTTGAAATGTGTTTTTCGTATAGTAATGAATTCTGATCCCGATCGAACAGTAGTTGACAATGTCGAGAGTGTAGCGCCCGCTCCCGCGCATGGGACGGCGCCGATTAACTCTCAACTGGATGCAAGTAATCAAAATGATGAGGCTAGACAAGCCTTCTATGCTATGATGAACGATTGGTTTACCCAATATGTTTGAACTAATACGGCTGTTACACAACCCCCACCCCCGACTAATACAAACCCTGCACCTGTGGTACCTCCGGTAGTCGACCCACTGAGATTGAGCAAGCCCCCGGTTGATAGAATTTGAAAGCATAGGGCTACTAAGTTTAAGGCTACTGACAGTGATGATGCCGAGCAGGCTGAGTTTTGGCTCGATAATACCATTTGAGTGTTTGATGAATTATCGTGCACACCCGATGAGTGCTTAAAATGTGCTATATCTCTGTTGCGTGATTCTGCCTACTATTGGTGGAATACCTTGATTTCAGTTGTGTCGAGAGAATGGGTTACTTGGGAATTCTTTCAAACCGAGTTCTGCAAGAAATATATCAGTCAAAGATTCATCGATCAAAAATGGAAGGAATTTCTCGAGCTCAAACAAGGCTCTATGACAGTTACCGATTACGAGCAAAAGTATGTCAGACTTAGTAGATATGCTCGGGAATGTGTTTCGTCTGAGGCTATCATGTGTAAACGCTTCGAGGACGGGTTGAATGAAGATATCAAACTGTTGGTGGGCATTTTGGAAATCAAAGAGTTTGTAGTGCTTGTCGAGCAAGCTTGTAAAGCTGAAGAGCTAGGTAAAGAGAAAAGAAAAGCTGATGATGGAGCTAGAGAGTTCTGCAAAAGATCTTCAGGAAAATCCTTTCATCAGTCATAGAAGAAATTTAGAGATGACTCAGGCTGATCTAAGAATACTTTGGGTTTTTTCGGATGGGACCGTGATCGACACCCTGTAAGTACACGAGCCACCTCTATTGGCAGTGTTGGCAATGATCGTCAGGACAGATCTAAGTGCAAGCATTGTGGAAAATGGAATTCAGGAAGCTGTAGATTTTGTGACCGCTCCTATTTCAAGTGTAGATCAGCTGATCATTTTATCCGAGACTCTCTGAAATTAGCTGAACAGAATACTGATCCGAGTGGGAGACCTAGTAACACTGCAACACGAGGTAGACCACCTAGACATGCGGGTAATGATAGTGGAAATCAAAGAGGGACTAAAGATACTACTGTACATTTTGTGGCTCGTGCTCCTGCCAGAGCCTATGCTATACGAGCGCGCGAGGACGCTTCTTCGCCAGAATTTTATTACCGGTACTTTCACTCTCTTTTATACTGATATTATTGCTTTGATTGACCCCGGTTCTACTCATTCGTATGTGTGTGAAACTTTGGCATCCAGTAAGACTCTACCTGTTGAGTCTACTGAGTTTGTGATTCGAGTGTCGAATCCTTTGGGCCGTTATGTGCTAGTTGATAAAGTGTGTAAGAAATGTCCCCTGATGATCTGAGATTCTTGCTTTCCGGCTAATTTAATGCTATTACCGTTTGACGAGTTTGATATCAAACTCGGTATGGATTGGTTAACTATGCATGATGCGGTAGTGAATTGCAAGCGAAAGACAATTGACTTGAGAAGTGCAAATGATGAGATAATTCGAGTCGAGTCTACTGATTTAAATGGATTACCGGCAGTAATATCTTCGATGTTAGCTCAGAAATATGTGAAAAAAGGGTGTGAAGCTTATCTTGCGTATGTACGGGATAGTAAAGAGTCAGAAAAGAAACTTGAGACAGTGCCAGTGGTTTGTGAGCTTTCGGATGTATTCCTCGAGGAATTACCTAGATTACCACCTGTTCGGGTGGTAGAGTTTAGTATTGAAATAGTACTAGGGACTACACCTATTTCGATAGCTCCGTATCGTATAGCACCAACCGAACTAAAAGAATTGAAATCTCAGTTGTAAGAGTTAACAGATAAAGGTTTTACTCGACCGAGTTTTTCTCCCTGGGGTGCACCAGTGCTGTTTGTGAAAAAGAAAGACGGAACCATGAGAATGTGCATTGATTATCGTCAGCTTAATAAGGTAAAGATAAAGAATAAATATTCGTTGTCGCGAATCGACGATTTGTTTGATCAACTGAAATGAGCCTCAGTATTTTCGAAGATAGACTTGGGATCGGGTTATTATCAGTTGCGAGTTAGAGACTCTGACGTGCCTAAAACTTCTTTCAGAATGAGATATGGACATTATGAGTTCCTAGTGATGCCGTTTGGGCTCACTAATGCCCCTGCGGTTTTCATGGATTTAATGAATCGAATTTTCAGACTGTATTTGGATCAGTTTGTAGTCGTGTTTATAGATGACATCCTGATCTATTCACGAGACGAAACCGAGCATACTAAACACTTGAGGTTGGTATTGCAAATTTTGTGAGACAAGTAGTTATATGCGAAATTCAGTAAATGTGAATTTTGGTTGAGGGAAGTCAGCTTTTTGGGGCATGTTGTATCCGCATTGGGTATCCGAGTCAATCCGAGTAAAATTTCAGCTATACTTGATTGGAAGCCTCCTAGAAATGTTTCAGAAGTTTAGAGCTTTTTCGGACTTGCCGGTTATTACAGACGGTTTGTGAAAGGCTTCTTGATGATAGCAACACCGATGACCAAGTTGCTACAGAAAAATGTCAAATTTGAATGGTCAAAAAAGTGCTAGAAAAGTTTTGATCAATTGAAAACCCTTTTGACCGAAGCTCCAGTGTTAGTTCAGCCAGAATCTGGTAAAGAATTTGTGATCTACAGTGATGCGTCTCTGAATGGTTTGGGCTGTGTGTTGATGCAAGAGGGTAGAGTAGTAGTGTACGCTTCAAGACAGTTGAAGCCACACGAGAAAAACTATCCGACTCATGATCTCAAGTTAGATGCTATAATTTTCGCTTTAAAAATTTGGTGCCATTACTTATTCGGGGAAAAATGTCACGTTTATTCCGATAAAAAAAGTCTCAAGTACTTGATGACTCAGAGAGATTTGAATTTGAGACAAAGATGTTGGCTAGAATTATTGAAAGATTACGAGCTTGTCATTGATTACCATCCAGGAAAGGCTAACGTGGTTGCTGATGCTTTAAGCCGTAAGTCACTGTTTGTTTTGCGAGCAATGAATGTGCACCTTTCTGTGTCCGCTGATGATGTGTTAGTAGTGGAGTTAAAAGCAAAACCATTATTGATGCAACAAATCTGTGAAGCTCAAAAAGTTGATGATGAATTAGTTGCAAAATGAGCACTATGTGTTTTGAAAGAGGATTTAGAATTTTTGATTGATAGCAATGTTTGTTTGAGGTTCAGAAATCGATTATGTGTTCCGAGAAATTCAGAGCTTATTTCGATGATTTTGAGCGAGGCTCATAGCAGTCGAATGTCAGTTCACCTAGGTAGTACGAAAATGTTCAACGATCTGAAACAACAATACTGGTGGCATGGTATGAAACGAGACATTTCTGACTTTGTTTCGAAGTGTTTGATATGTCAACAGGTGAAAGCGGAACATAATGTGCCTTTGGGATTACTTCAGCCGATCATGATACCCGAGTGGAAGTGGGATCGAGTCACGATGGATTTCGTATCTAGGTTGCCATTGTCCCTGAGCAAGAAAGATGCGATCTGGGTTGTTGTTGATAGATTGACAAAATCGGCTCATTTTATTCCCATACATACGGATTATTCACTTGATAAGTTAGTTGAATTGTATGTTTCTCAGATTGTAAGGTTATACGGGGTACCTTCTTCTATTATGTCGGATAGAGATTTGAGATTCACATCGCGGTTTTGGAAGAAATTACAAGAAGCATTGGGTAGTAAGTTGCATTTTAGCATCGCTTTTCATCCCCAGACCGATGGTCAATCCGAGCGAATTATTCAGATACTCAAGGATATGTTGAGATGTTGCATTCTTGAGTTTAGTGCTTCGTGGGAAAAGTTCATACCTTTGATTGAATTCGCATACAAAAATAGTTTTCAATCGAGCATCAAGATGGCACCTTACGAGGCTTTGTATGGTCGTAAATGTCGCACATCTTTGTTTTGGACCGAACTCAGTGAGAATAAGATTTAGGGAGTTGATTTGATTAAAGAGGCCGAACAGAAAGTAAAAGGGATCCGTGAAAGTCTGAAAGCAGCATCAAATCGTTAGAAATCGTATGCGGACTTGAAACAAAAAGATATAAATTATCAAGTCAGAGACAAAGTGTTTCTTAAAGTTTCACTGTGGAAAAAGGTACTTAGATTTGGCCGAAAAGGCAAATTGAGCCCGAGATTTATCGGACCATACGAAATTACAGAATGGATTGGGCCAGTTGCTTATAGACTACTTTTGCCACCTGAACTTGAAAAGATTCACAACGTTTTTCATGTTTCGATGCTCCGTCGGTACAGATCTGATCCTTCTCATGTGATTAGTTCATCAGAGATAGAAATTCGGTCTGATTTGAGTTATGAAGAAGAACCGGTTTGTATTTTGGCTCACGAGGTGAAAGAATTGCGGAATAAGACAACTTCGTTAGTGAAAGTGATGTGGGTCAAACACGGGGTTGAAGAAGCTACTTGGGAGCTTGAAGACTCCATGAAAGAATGATACCCTAATTTTTTCGCTGGTAAGATTTTCGGGGACGAAAATTCTTAAGGGGGAGAGTTGTGACAGCCTTAATTTGACCCTAGTCGAAAAGTGGTTTCGGGACCACAAAATTGAGTCACAAAATTATTTAAATGCTCTTTTCTACGTTTATTATATGTGAAGTTTCATGTGTGAAAGTATCGTGTCTTAATTTTGTCATTTGAATGTGGAATTATTAAAAAGGACTTATGTGAGAAACTTGAAAATGTGATAGGTTAATTTGTAGTGGCCAAATATAGTATGGTTTAAAATATGGGGACTTGCATGTCAAATATCCATTCCTTAAGTTAGTGGACGGCAAGGTTAGTGGATGATTGACATTTTATGTCTTTTATATTAATTAATTAAATGTTTAATGAATAAATAATATGAAATATGAATTTTTATTAAAAGAAAAGGGTGATAAAAACAAAGTTGGTTCATCTTTTTCTTCTTCCATTGCCGTACCTAAAAAAAGAAAAGAAGAAATTGAAGTTAAGGCATTCGGTCACCTTTAAGTTGATTAAGGTATGTTTAATGCTCTTACATTGAAAATCTTTGTATATTTGGAGTGGTCATTAAGTATAGAAGCTAGCTCATGGCAAAAATTTTTGTAAATTGATGAAGATGACATTCGGTCATAGATGTTTGTATTTCTTTGATGTTGTTTTTTATGGTTTTGTGTATTGAAGGTTGATAATAGATGAGTTGAGCTTGGTAAAATTGAATAATTGTGGCTTAATTGTTTAATGGCAATTGGCTATTATGGTGAAATGCAAAGTTAATATTTAGTTGCTAGTAGTTATAAGTGTGTTAGCCGAATTTGAACTTGAATAATGATTTGAGCAAATGTTGAGTACTAAAATGTTAGATCGATTGAAATTGAATCATGAATGTTAAATGAGAAGGATAGGTGAAGATGTCATATGTGTATGTGTGTATTCGGTCATGGTGAAAGGTTATATGAATTATGTGAAATACCATTTAGAAATGAATGACAAAAGTAACTGTGGTTATGAAATGGTACAATGGCTGAATTCGGTTGAATTAAAGTTGACACTGAAGTATTTAAATGCCTATGTCATATATGTGAGTAAGGGTAAAACCATCGTAAATTATTGATAAAGGTGGGCTATGTGTGGAACCATCTTATAATTGCTAATTTGAACGGTTGTGTGTGACAGCCCAAAATTAACCCTAGTCGGGAAGTGGTTTCGGGACCGCTAAACCGAGTCACCGAAAGGTTTGAATGTGATGTTTATTGTCTAGAATATGTAATCATGAATGTGTGAAAATTTCAAGCTTCGATTTAGTCGATTGCATGTGAATTTAGTCAATAGGACTTATATGAGAAAATTTTAAAATGTGATAGGTCAATGCATGAGGACCTATTAGTGCATGTGGAAGAAAAAGGGGACTTGCATGTCAAATTCCCCCTCCCTAATATGTAGTGGCCGGCCATGCTATGGGTGGAAACATGTCACCAACATGTTGTGTTAGTGATGTATGGTAAGGAAAATAAAATAATAAGCATGATAATTAAATAATGAAAGGAAGGGTGATGGAAAAAAAAATAACATGGTCTTACCCCCTTGTTGCCGTGAATTGAAGAAAGAAAAAAAAAAGTGTTCATTCTTGAACATCCTTGGCCGAATAGAGGAAAGAAAGGAAGGGGAAAAAGCTTGAGAAAATCGGCTATGGTGGTTTGCTAGACTAAGGTATGTTTGATATTATTCTTTGAGATTCATGTATATTTTAAGTTGTAAGTGAAAATCTACCTAGCCATGGTTCAAATTTTGTTAATTGATGGAGATGATATTCGGCCATGAATGTTACATTCTTGGTTGGTATTTTGATGTCTTTGGTGATGAGGTATGAAGATGGTTAATTTTGAGTGTTTAATAAAAAGGATGCATGAATTATTGTTAAATAATGGTCGAATGTAGCATGATTAAAGATGTGAATAAATTGAAGTTAAGGAGGTTGTCAATGAAAAATATGAGTTGGATGAGGCTTAAAGAATAAAAATCTAGGTGACTAGAGGTCAAGGACATTCGGTCATAGGCTTGTATGCTAGCAAAATCGGCCAAGTGATTATGTGGTGGAAATTAAGTGTTAAATGGAATGAAAATGATATTATATGGGGGTATGTATATTCGGCCATATGAGTAAATATATATAGATGATGTTAAATTTGATTATGTATAATGGGCATTAAGATGTGGAACTTAAGAAATTAGAAGTAAATGAACTTGATAGTATTTAAGAGATAGAGGTGATAGATTAATGTTGCACATTCGGCTATGGGCATGTTGATGATCTTATCTTGATTTAGATAATTAGGCATAAAAGGGTGGCAAAGGGGATGAAATTGTCGAATGATTAGTTGGGTAACAAAAGAAGCATTCGGCCATCCCTTGAGAGCTTGTGTGATGTTGGGTTTAAAATTAGCAAAGGTAACTTACCTAATGCATGTGCATGGGTGATTAGATTTTGATGATATGGTAGTTGCATGAGGTTATTAGCCGAATATACTAACATACATATACATGTGAAATTGGATTGTAAATATTTGGCAAGGTGGTTAAACTAGTTAAATTATTGATTAAGCTCAAGGAGTTAAAGGAGGTGAATCGAGCAAAGGCAAAGAAAAGGTCATCGAGTAGCCGAGTTGGAACCGTCTTACCCAACACGAGGTAAGTCGTTAAGCATGTAGTTGGTATTATTTCAAATGGTCATAATGTTTATGTATTGATGCTGAATGGAATGAATAAATATACATATATATATATATATGCATGTACGTATGTCATGATGAAATTGTTGAATGAAAAGAGAAGAGGTAAGATGTACTGAGTTGTTGATCTCGGCACTAAACGTGCGGGTATAACCATTTATGACCATGAGATTGGCGCTAAGTGCGCGGGATTAAATTGTACAGCACTAAGTGTGCGATTTGACTATGTTGCACTAAGTGTGCGAAACGAATATGATGCACTAAGTGTGCGAGTTTGACTATGTAGCACTAAGTGTGCGACTTGATTACGTAGCACTAAGTGTGCGAGTTGATTATATAGCACTGAGTGTGCGGACTCAATATACATTCGTGAATCATTATGGACACTATGTGTGCGACACCATTGAGTCGATCGCGGACAGCGGATCGGGTAAGTGTCCTGAGTACATGGCTAATAGGTGCTATGCTTATACTTGGTGTTGAGCCCGGTAAGTTTGAACCTATGTGACAAATATACTTGACGTCACGTACATAAAATTTATCGTAGGATGGGTGAAAGGCCGTTTAGTCGTTTGACTGTAACAAAAATAAATTGATTTATGAAAATGCTTCAATGTCCTATTGATGAGTATATGGAATGTGAATGCATGAATTGATATGAAATTGAATCGATAGGTGGGAGGAACTATGGTATGGTTCGGTATGGATGGAGTAAATTGTCTCGTTCCATTTTGTTTCCTCTTGTGATAATGTTATTGATGGATGGTAGTACATTGCTTATGACTTACTGAGTTATAAACTCACTCGGTGTTTCCTTGTCACCCATTATAGGTTACTTGGACTCATCTATTTTTGCGGGGTCAGGTCGTCATCGAAGTCATCACACCGGATAGCAAGTTTTGGTACTTTCTTCTTAGTTGGCTTAGAAGAACATTTTGGCATGTATAAGCTATTACGTTGTGTTTGAACTTTGGCATGTAAACTTTAAGCCATGCGAAAATGGCACGAATGTTCGATTGAGTTGGATCAAGGGTAGGCATGAAATGGACCTAGTTACTTTCGTAACAGATGCTGGCAGCAGCAGTGTCATGAGATTGAAAAAGCACTAAAAATAGTAGGAGTGAAATTAATTGATGAATAAATTATGTAATCGAAGCTCGATGAGTCTGTTTTCATGAGGAAGTAACGAAAAGATCATATGGGCAGTATATTAAGAGATAATCAGATTTTTGTGGGACAGGGCCAGAACGGTTTCTGGATTCCCTGCTCCGACTTTGGAAATTCATTATAAATTAACCAGAGATAATTAGGGGTTGTACCATATATGTACAGATTCCTCTCTGAGTCTAGTTTTCATAGAAACAAACGGCATCAGTATTGAAGCCCCGTGCAGGGAGATATCCAAGTCGTAATGGGCAAAGGTCAGTGTAGTCAACCCCTGCAATATGGGAGATTTGACTAATAAACTGTACTAATTGGCCCGACCAAAAATTCTAGAAAAAAATACATAGATGGGCACATGAGTCTAGTTTCTGGGAAAAATCACGAAATTGATTTTCGAGTTACGAAACTCAAGATATGATTTTTAAAACGACTAGTACACAGATTGGGCAGTGTCTGGAAAACAAATTTTATAAGGGGTTAAAGTCAGTTAACACCTCGTGTTCGACTCCGGTGTCGGTTTCGGGTTCGGGGTGTTACATTGTGTGTGAATCATTGAGCATGATGTATTGTATTGAGATTATGCTTAAGTGAAATTATAGATATATGATGAAATTGATTGGTGATATACATGTTTAAATAATATGAATGCAAAGAGTTGTGAAAGGATAAATTTGTAATAAATCTGCTTGGGACAACAGCAGTAACGTGATTTTGGGAAAATCACCATAAATTGTGGGAGTTGATTTAGAAGCTGAATAAATTATGTAATTAAAGCTTAATGAGTCTAGTTTCAAATGAAATCAACAAGAACATATTTTGAATTCTGTACAATGAGAAATTTGATTTGTAGTGAAGAGTGGTCAGATTAGTCAAATAATGAAACTGGGGAAACTTTAAGAAAAATCTGGTATTGATTAGAAAAACCAAAAATTCTGAAAATTTTATGGATAGAAGATATCTGAGTCGATTTTCAGGCAAAATTAACATAAATTGATTTGGAGTTTTGTAGCTCCATTTATAAATAATTTAGTGACTGTTGCTTAGGAAGACAACTTGTAGTGAATTTGTGATTATGTGGTAAACATTGATAAAAATTGTTAATGAGTTGCTTATTGTTTTCTTATAAACTTACTATGATCTATATGTGTGAAAGTTGAATATATATTATATTTTTGAAGTAAAGTTTGAATAGTCGAATAATGACTAGTTTAAAATTGTTGAATTTAAGCTCAAGAGCATAGAGGGGCAAATTCGGATAAGGGGAAAGCTAAAGTAGTTGAATAGCCGACCCGTAGTTGTTCTAAAATACTCGAGGTAAGTTTTAAGTATTTAAACATAAGTTATTTTTTAATGAATCATGATATGTCACGAGAATTTAGTCATACCTTTAGCATATATACATATATATACATGTATAAAGCCGAATGGTATACATGAAAGTGAAATAAGGAAATTTGTTATGATCATATTGCCGTAAGTTATAATCATGAGATGGAAGATATGTAATGGTAAATTAAGAAGCAATAGTGTGATATTTATTAAGTAATTATACGTGAATGAAGTCTAAGTGGACTAATGTGATTAACTTGTGTGAAATGCATAAATACAAGAAGTGTATATGTTATGATTTTGTGAAATTTATATTCGAATTATTATTCGGGCCTATGGCTCAGCAAGCTTTTAGCTGGTGAAATTGTTTTCGAGCCATGAGCCTAGCAGGCATAATGCCGATGAATGAGTTTTGAACTTAATGTCTAGCAGGCCTCGTGCCGGTGATAAATTCAGGTTTATACCTAGCAGGCCTCGTGCCGGTGATAAGTTCAGGTTTATACCTAGCAGGCTAATTCCCGGTGAGATAATAAAAGTCTATGAATATGAGATTTATGCTATACGGTATCTAGATTTGTTCGATAGATTAAATTGTCCAGGTACGTATAAATTGTTTATGCATATGAGGATAATGTGAATTAAATTATGAAGTGAAACGAGAAGTATATGAAATGTGGTTGTGTATATTTATATTTGGCCATTTTGAATTTACTACATGAAAGTATATGTTATATATATGATTATGATCATTGAATTTATATGTGAATGCAGTGATCTGAATTAATTTTATAAAGTCGAATCAAAGAATTACTTTGAGTCTTTTAGATGGTGTGATTATGTAATTCAGACTTTGAACAAATGATAAGTCAATGAAATGGATTTAATGTGGCTATGTATATTCGACTAATTAGTGTTGCATTTCGAATATGTTATATGTGAATAATGTGCATAAATAAGTTTTGTTGTTTAAAATACTTAAGACTTACTAAGATTAATTGCTTACTCTGAATGTTTTGTGTTTGTCCTATTTATAGATCTTGTTTGAAAGCTACGAGCTTGGGGATTTCAAGTCCAAAGTCATCCACACTATCGTCACTGTTTTGGTACTTTTTGATAGTTTATATTTTGAAAGATGGCATGTATAGGCTTAGCTCTCTTTTGAAACAAGTTATATTTTGAAATTGTAAATATTCTAGCCATGCGAAAATGGCTTGCTTAATTCCTAAACATGAGTATATGGTTCAATGGACTTATGTGTCGATTATTTTGAAATTTATTAGTTATTTTAATTTGGTTGAAATTCGTTCATGGTTGAAAGATCAAAGAAACTATATTTTATGCATTATTTATTATGAATGGCTAGTCTGATCTGTCTTCTGATAGGTAATACCTTGTGAATCTATTTCGGCGACGAATGAGGGTCAATGGGTGTTACAACACGCCCGTGTGTGTAGCCCGTGGTCGAAATTGACTTGGCCACATGGCCTAGCACACGCCCGTGTGTGTGACTGTGTGGTCTACCCAGGCTCATTTCGAAATGGCCCTCAAGCAACATGGCTGAGACACATGCTAGTGTCCCTACCCGTGTGGGCAAAAATAGGCATTTTACAAGGCCAATTTGCCACCTCTTTAAGGGTCCTCCCAGCAAGCATCAAAACTACAACATTTTATATCAAATTTTCAACCATTTCACAACCAAATTATATACCATTCATGTCATTACATTATCAACAAACACCATTCTCAATTTACCAACCAAATCATACCAAATCTAAACCAAAATCATACCAAAGCATATATTTCAATAGTTCAATTTACATCATTCAATCTCATGACCAAAACTTACCACTTTCTCAAATAAACATATACCAATACTTACCAAAATGACCAATTTCTATAGCCATTCAAAACATATCATATTGATCATATTGCATCACACATTTCATACTAAGAACTCATTCATATACACAAGCATAATCAAGCCAAATCACCTGGCTGGATACATACATTACAAAACATATCCAAATACTTCTGGCCTATACATGTCATAATTTAATATTCACATTTTCAAAAGGTATCAAAAAGAAGTTCGATAGTGTGGTGACGATCCTCGACGATCCCCAAGCTTCTGGTAGCTTCGATATTTATAAAATAGTTGACAAACACACAAAATAAGCTTTCGAAAGCTTCGTATGCCATATACAAATAAACTTAACATTCAAAACATGAAAGCATCATCAAATTACATATACTCCATAGTCAAATACTATCTCAAACCACATAGTTCATATACCTTTAACATATTTCCAACTCATTTACACATATGGCATATTTTCTCGTACTTATAACACATATCCTCACGTGTACATATATTTACCTTTATTCTCAAATATAGTATATACTTCGAATGTACCTCAATTAGATACATATCTCATATAATCAATCATATCTCAAAATGCCCGTTGAAGCATTTCAAATCATCAGGATAGATATCTCGGAAAGCTCGTACAATGCCAGTGTCTCAAACGTTGTCTTACATGTAATCAAATATCGATGCCACTGTCCTAGGCAGGGTCTTACACAAAATCAAATACAATGCTAATGTCCTAGTTGTGGTCTTACACGTAAATCATAAGTCAATGCCAACGTCCTAGATGTGGTCTTACATGATAACACATATCAGATCCTATGTCATGACATATGTATCCTAACTATTCCTATGGTTCGTACGGGGCTTTTCGGACATCAAAACTTTGTCGATACTTTCTCAGATATCTCATGTTTCTCAATTCATATAATCATTCATCATATTTCAATAGCATATAATCAACAATAATTCAATTCAAAACACATTTATTTGTATATAGACTTACCTCGTACAGATTCAGATAGATGGAATCGACTACTCGACGACTTTCGACTTTCCCTGATCTAATTTCTTTTTCTTTAAGTATTGATCTATATAAATTCAAATTCAACCCTTTTATTCACCAAATCATTCAAATCAATCCACAAAAACACATTTAGGGCATTTTACAAATTAACCCTCATATATCCAACTTTCTCAAATTCATCAAAAATTCAAATACAAAATATGTTAACCCAAAACATATCTTTCATTTAATAACAACTAACTTCACAAAGCTTATAATTTCATCAATAGAATATTTCAAAATCATCATCAAAATTAGAAATTTAGGCATGGGTTTGATAGAACACTAAACAACGATTACAAAAACGTAGAAATTATCGAAAACGGATCAAAAACCATACCTTAATCAACAATTTGCTTGGTCAAACCCTAAGAAGCTTATTTTCTTTCTTTTTCTTGTGATTTTCGGCAATAAGGATGAATGAATCATCCAAAAACATGTTTTGTTTTATTTAATATATGATTAATATGCCAATTACTAAAATACCCTTTAATAAACCATTATAAATTCACATATATTAAGGTCATTTATGTCCATCCATTAAGCTAATGGTTAAATAACAATATAAGGACCCCACATTTAATAAAACATAGCAAATTAGCACTTTAACAAATAGAAGGCCACTTTTACATTTTACGCGATTAGGTCCTTTTTGCAAATTGAGCACGCATTCGATTAAATTTTCATACGAAACTTTCACACATGTCAATTCACATATTATAATCACAGAAAATAATATTTAATTATTTTTTTGACTTGTATTTTTGGTCCCGAAACCACTATTCTAACTAAGGTCTAAACCGAATTGTTACAATTGTCCCCACTTAGGGATTTTACTGTTGAATAAGTTTGGATATTGTTGTCTCATAGCATCTTCAATCTCCCACATAGCCTCTTCAACACCGTGTCGATGCCACATCACTTTAACTAATGAAATTTTCTTGTTTCGTAGTTCTTTAACCTCGCGAGCCAAAATACGGATCGGTTCTTCTTCATAAGTCATATCGAGCTGAATCTCAATTTCAAACAGAGGAATCACATACGAAGGATTGGATCTATATCGTCAAAGCATCGATACGTGAAATACATTATGTATCTTTTCTAACTCAGGTGGCAACATCAATCTATATGCAACCGGTTCGATGCGCTCGATAATTTCATACGGCTCGATAAACCTCGGACTCAATTTGCCTTTTTTACCGAACCGAAATACTTTCTTCCACATGGATACTTTCAAAAACACTTTGTCGCCAATCTCAAATTCAATATCTTTTTGTTTCAAATCTGGGTAAGATTTTTGACGATCAAAATCTATTTTCAAACTATCTCGAACCACTTTTACTTTCTGTTCAGTCTCTTTTATCAAATCGACCCCATGAATCTTATTCTCATTGAGCTCAGTCCACCACAAAAGGTGTTCGACATTTTCTACCATATAAGGCTTTGTCGGTGCCATTTTGATGCTCGATTGAAAGCTGTTATTATAAGCGAATTCAATCAAAAGCAAATAATATTCCCACGTACATTCAAACTCAAGAATGCAACATCTCAACATATCCTCGAGTATCTAAATAATCTGCTCAAATTGACCATCTTTCTGTGAGTGAAAAGCAGTACTGAAATGCAATTTCTTACCCAAAGCATCTTGCAATTTCTTTCAAAATAGCTACGTGAATCTCTGATCTCTATCTGACACAATAGATAATGGCACACCATGCAATCTCACAATATCGAAAATGTATAATTCAGCTAACTTATTAAGTGAGTAATTAGATCATACCAGAATAAAATGGGCTGATTTCGTCAATCGATCAACTATAACCCAGATTGCATCCTTCTTTCTCAAAGATAGGGGCAAACCCGAAACAAAGTCCATTGTCACTCTATCCCATTTCCATTCCGGAATCATAATCGATTGTAACAAAACAGAAGGCACTTGATGTTCAGCCTTAACTTGTTGACAGATTAAGCATTTCGCAACAAATTCAGAGATATCACGCTTCATACCAAGCCACCAATCAATAAATGAATGTTGTGAGCTTCATTCAAAATCATTTGAATAAATTTTAGAGTTTTTGAAACACAAATTCGATCTGGGAATCTTAGACAATCATCTTTATCAACTCTGAATTATGATTCATAATCTCAATCACACTGAGCTCATTTTGCTAAAATCCCATTATCAACCTTTTGAGCTTCAATAATCTATTGCAAAACAATGGTCTTGCTTTCAATTCGGCTAATACTGAACCATCATCGGATAGAATCAAATGAGCATTCATCGCACGCAACACAAAAAGTGATTTTTGAATCAAAGCATCAGCAACAATATTTGCTTTTCCCGGATGATAATCAATCACAAGCTCATAGTCTTTTAACAATTCTAACCAACTTTTTTGTCGCAGATTCAGATCTTTCTGACTCATCGGATATTTCAAACTGTTATGATCAAAATATACGGGACATTTCTCACCAAACAGATAGTGGCGCCAAATTTTCAAAGCAATTACAATCACAGCTAACTCCGGATCGTGCATCGGATAGTTCTTTTCGTGCGGCTTTAACTGTCTCGAAGAATAAGCAATGACTTTACCTTCCTGCATCAAAACACATCCCAGATTGTTCAACAAAACATCACTATATTCATTACCCGATTCGGGTTGTACTAACGCTGGAGCCCCAATTAATAGGGCTTTCAATTGATCAAAGCTTTTTCTGACACTTTTCAGACCACTCAAACTTCAAATCTTTCTAAAGCAATTTCGTTAATGGAGTTGCAATCATAGAAAAGCCTTTTACGAACCGTCTATAATAACCAATAAGTCCTAGAAAATTGCAAATTTTGGAGACATTTCTCGGAGGCTTCCAATCCAAAATAGCTAAAATTGTGCTTAGATAAACTCGGATACCTGACGCTGATACAATATGGCCTAGAAAACTGACTTCTCGTAACCAGAATTCACATTTGCTAAATTTCACATACAATTGCTTATCACACAAAGTCTGTAGCACTATTCTTAGATATTCAGCATGCTCAGATTCATCACGCGAATAAATCAATATGTCGTCAATGAATACGACAACAAATTGATCCAAAAACAGTCTGAAAATTCTGTTCATCAAATCCATAAAGATAGTAGGTGCATTTGTTAATCTGAAAGGCATAACTAAGAATTCATAGTGGTCGTACCTCATTCTGAATGCAGTTTTCAAAATGTGTAAATCTTTTACTCGCAACTGATAATAGCCTGATCTCAAATCTATCTTCAAAAGCACGGTAGTTCCTTTCAATTGATCAAACAAATCATCAATTCGAGGCAGAGGGTATTTATTCTTGATAGTCACTATATTCAACTGACAATAATCAATGCACATTCTCATCGTACCATCTTTCTTTTTCACAAACAGAACTGGAGCACCCTAAGGTGAGAAACTCAGTCTAGCAAACCCTCTATCGGTCAACTCTTGCAACTGAGACTTTAATTCTGTTAGTTCGATCGGAGCCATTCTATACAGAGTTATCAAAATTGGAGTAGTTCCCGATACTAACTCAATGCCAAATTCCACTCTCGTATCAGAGGTAATCCTGGAAGTTCTTCAGGAAACACATTAGGGAACTCACAGACAATAAGCATTGATTAAACTTTCTTTTCTGTCTCTTTCGAATCAATCACATAGGCAAAGTAAGCTTCACAACCTTTTCTTAAATACTCAGAGCTTTCATTGACGAAATCACAGCCGGTAACCCATTTAAATCACTGGATTCAATTCGAACTATTTCATCATTCTTGCATCTCAAATCAATAGTTTTTCATTTGCAATTCACAACAGCATCATGCAAAGTTAACCAATCCATACCCAGAATTATATCAAACTCATCAAAGGTTAATAACATCAGATCGGATGGAAAACAAATGTCTCAAAACATTAACGGACAATTCTTGCAGACTTTATAAACCAAAACACATCTTCCTAGGGGTTCCATACTCTAATCACAAATTCAGCAGACTCTATAGGTAAAGTCTTATTGGATACTAAATTCATGCATATATATGAATGTGTTGGTCCAGGATATATCGAAGCAATCACAGAAGTATCATAAAGAGTAAATGTACTCGTAATCACATTTGGAGAAGAAGCTTCCTCACGAGCTTGGATGGCGTAGGCTCTGGCAGGTGCTCTAGCCTCAAATAGAACAGCGGTGTCTTTAGTCCCTCTTTGACTACCACTCATGTTTCCCGTATTTTTGAGAGGTCTACCTCGAGATGTATTGCCACTTGGCCTCGAATTTTGTACAATTTCTTGTTCGATAGATTCGAGGCAATCACGGATAAAATGGTCTAATGATCCACATTTGAAACAAGCCTAATCATACATTCTACAATTGTCGGAATGTCTTTTACCATAGTATTTGCACCCAGGGCAATCAAATCGAACATTTCCAATACTAGCAACAGGTGTAGCTGGAGCTCTGAAACTCAACTGCGATCTCATACGATCTCTATTTGCATGTCCTACATTAGCCTTTAAACGGCTATAATCATCTCGAAACTTCTTTGATGCAGATTGAAATGACTTGCTCGATGATCTATTTCGCACTTCTCTAGCTTCTTAATCAGCTTTTCTTTTCTCTTTCCTGAGCTCTTCAGCTTTACATGCTCGTTTAACAAGCACTACAAATTCTTTGATCTCAAGAATCCCGACTAACAAACGAATATCTTCATTAAGACCATCTTCAAATCTTTTGCACATTATTGCTTCAGTCGAGACACATTCTCGTGCATATTGACTCAGTCTTACAAATTCTCGTTCATATTTTGTAACAGACATATGGCCTTGTTTAAGCTCAAGAAACTCTTTACGTTTCTGGTCGATAAATCTCTGACTGATGTATTTCTTTTAGAATTCAGCTTGAAAGAAATCTCAGGTGACTCGCTCTTTTGGAACTACTGATATTAAAGTCTTCCACCAATGATACGTCGTATCTCGTAGAAGTGAAATCGCACATTTTATGCATTCATCCGAAGTCAAACACAATTCATCAAATACTCTGATCATATTTCCTAACCAAAACTCGGCTCTTTCAGCATCATCATTTGTAGTAGCACGAAATTCTTCGGCCCCATATTTTCTAATCTTATCAACCAGTGGCTTACTTAACGGAATCGAGTTCGTTTGTGGCATAATAGGGACTTGTTGAGGAACAGGTGGAATTGGGGGTTGTTGTATAGCCGGATTAGTTCGAATGTACTGACTGAACAAATCATTCATCATTTGATAGAAGGCTTGTCTAGCCTCTCCATCATGGCTACTCGTAGCCAGTCTAGAGTCGGATGGCGCTGTCCCTTGGGCGGAAGAAGGTGCATTACTCTCGACATCATCAGCTACGGCCCGCTTGGGATCCATGTCCTATATAAAAACACATTTTCATTGTCAGGACTCATCACACTATCGCAGGTCATAAATATAGCATGTATAGCT
Organism: Gossypium hirsutum; assembly: GCF_007990345.1. NCBI lineage: Eukaryota > Viridiplantae > Streptophyta > Magnoliopsida > Malvales > Malvaceae > Gossypium > Gossypium hirsutum. Next base: position 37,596,031 of record NC_053433.1, read on the forward strand.
AGACTCACGAACGCTACGTTAGTCCTAGAATCGACAAACTGTAGCTCTGATACCAACCAAATGTAACACCCTTAACCCGTATCTGTCGTCGGACTAGGGTTAAAGGCGTTACTGGAAAAATTGGAACATTTCACAAATAATTCACAAACATCATTCAGACATAATTATACATCATTACAGAGTCCCTTACATAGGTCAACGAGACCTTAAACATACTTTAGAAGGGGGTCGAAACTAAACCGATTTCATACAAAAATTTTTGAAACTCAAACAATTTCCAAAGTTGTATAGGTCACACACCCGTGTGAACAAGCCGTGTGCCTCACAGGGCTTTAGACACGCCCACGTGTCTAGGCCGTGTCAAAACAGTGCATACATACTGACTTGTCCACACTGCCACAAGACACGCCCGTGTGCCAACCCGTGTGAAAATTAGGGAGACTACTAACTTGGCCCCACGGCTGACCACACGCCCATATGTCTAGCCCATGGTCGAACCTGACTTGGCCACATGACCTAGTACACGCCTGTGTGTGCGACTATGTGGTCTGCCCAGGCTCATTTCAAAATGGCCCTCGAGCAACACGGCTGTGACACACGCCAGTGTTCCTGCTCGTGTGGGCAAAAATAGGCCATTTACAAGGCCAATTTGCCACCCCTTTAAGGGTCCTCCCTACAAGCATCAAAACCACAACATTTTATATAGATTCTCAACCATTTCACAACCAAATTATATACCATTCATGCCATTACATTATCAAAAAATTCCGTTCTCAATTTACCAACTAAATCATACCAAATTTAAACAAAAATCATACCAAAAGCATATATTTCAATACTTCAATTTACATTATTCAATCTCATGACCAAAACTTACCACTTTCTCAAATAAACATATACCAAAACTTACCAAAATGACCAATTTCTATAGCCATTCAAAACATCATATTGATCATATTGCATCAAACATTTCATACCAAGAACTCGTTCATATACACAACCATAATCAAGCCAAATCACATGGCTGGATATATATATTACAAAACATATCCAAATACTTCTAGCCTATACATGCCATACTTTAATATTCACATTTTCAAAAGGTATCAAAAAGAAGTTTGATAGTGTGGTGACGTTCCTCGACGATCCCCGAGCTTCCAGTAGCTTCGATATCTATAAAACAATTGACAAACACACAAAGTAAGCTTTCAAAAGCTTAGTAAGCCATATGCAAATAAACTTAACATTCAAAACATGAAAGCATCATCAAATTACATATACTCCATAGTCAAATACTATCTCAAACCACATAGTTCATATACCTTTAACATATTTCCAATTCATTTACACATATGGCATATTTTCTCATACTTATAACACACATCCTCACTTTTACATATATTTACCTTTTATTCTCAAATACAGTATATACTTCGAACGTACCTCAATTGGATAGACATCTCATATAATCAATCATATCTCGGAATGCCCATTGAACCGTTCGGAATCATAAGGATACGCGAATATCTCGAAAAGCTCATACAATGCGAACGTCCCAGACATGGTCTTACATGTAGTCAAATATCGATGCCACTGTCCCAGACAGGGTCTTACACGAAATCAATTACAATGCCAACGTCCCAAACTTTGTCTTACACGTAAATCATAAGTTGATGCTAACATTCCAAACGTGGTCTTACACGATAACACATATTAGATCCAATGTCATGACATATGTATCCTAACTATTCCTATGGTTCGTTTGGGGCTTTTCAGACATCAGAACTTTGTCGATACTTTCTCGGATATCTCATGTTTCTCAATTCATATAATCATTCATCATAGTTCAATAGCATATAATCAATAGTAATTCAATTCAAAACACATTTATTTGTATGTAGACTTACCTCGTACGGATTCGGATAGACGGAATTGGCTACTCAACGACTTTCGACTTTCCCCGATCTAATTTCGTTTTCTTTAATTCTTGATATATATAAATTCAAATTTAACCCTTTTATTCACCAAATCATTCAAATCAATCCACAAACACACATTTAAGGCATTTTACAAATTAACCCTCATATTTTCACATTTTGACAATTTAGTCCCTAATCACAAAAATCACAAAATACACAAAATTTGCATATACCCATGTAAGGCCGAATATTCATAGCACTCATACAAGTCCACATATTTCATTTATTTTACATTTTAGTCCTTTAATTTATAAATTTCACAATTTAATCCAAATTACTCATATTCATCAAAAATTCAAATACAAAATATGTTAACCCAAAACATATCTTTCATTTACTAACAACTAACTTCAAAAAGCTTATAATTTCATCAATGGCATATTTCAAAATCAACCTCAAAATCAGAAATTTAGGCATGGGTTTGATAGAACACTAAACAACGATTACAAAAATGTTGAAATTAGCGAAAACGGATCAAAACCATACCTTAATCAATAATTTACTTGGTCGAACCCTAAGAAGCTTATTTTCTTTCTTTTTCGTGTAATTTTTGGCAATAAGAATGAATGAATCATCCAAAAACATGTTTTGTTTTATTTAATATATGATTAATATGCCAATTACCAAAATACCCTTTAATAAACCATTATAAATTCACATATATTAAGGCCATTTATTTCCATCCATTAAGCTAATGGTTAAATAACAATATAAGGACCCCACATTTAATAAAACATAGCAAATTAGCACTCTAGCGAATAGAAGGACACTTTTACATTTTACATGATTAGGTCCTTTTTGCAAATTGAGCACATATACGATTAAATTTTCATATGAAACTTTCACACATGTCAGTTCACATATTATAATCATAAAAAATAATATTTAAATATTTTTGACTCAAATTTGTGGTCCCGAAACCACTATCTGACTAGGGTCTAAACCGGACTATTACATCAATCTTCGATTCAGACACTTTTGTATCCAATACATATGCAAGATAAGCATCGCAACCTTTCCTTACATATTTTTGAGCTAACATCATTGATATCACTATAGGAAATCCACTCGACTCATCGGATTCAATTCAAAGAATTTCATTATTGTAGCATTTCAACTCAATAGTCTTTCGTCTATAATTCACCACATCACCATGCAGAGTCAACCAATCCTTGCCCAAAATCACATTGAATTCATCAAATGGTAAAAGCATCAAATCAATCGAAAAATAGTAACCCTGAGTCATCAAAGGACAATTCTTGTAAACTTTCTCAACTAGGGCATACTGGCTTAAGAGGTTCGATACTTTAATCACAAATTCAGGTGAATCAACAGGTAAACTCTTACTAGACACTAAATTCATACAGACATATAAATGAGTCAATCCAGGACCAATCAAGGCAATTACTCAGTGTTATAGAGAGAAAATATACCGGTGATAACATTTGGTGGTGACACATCTTCGCGAGCGCAAATAGCATAAGCTCTGCATGGTGCTCAAGCCTCGGATCTCACAGCAGAATCCTTTGTCACACCTTTTCTACTAGTCACATTTCTCATATTTCTAGGTGGTCTCTGTCTAGTAGTTGTATTACTCGGTCTTGTATTCAAAAATTTGTCTTTCTTAGGTAAATTAGGACAATCCAAAATAAAATAATCTTGCGAGCCACATCTAAAACAAGCTTTTTTATTCATCTAGTAGTCTCTAAAATGTTGTCTTCCACACTGTTGACACTAAAGTTTGTTGGTTCTAACACTACCAATGCTCGATACTGAAGTGGCTTGAGCTTTAGGTGTAACAGCTCGTTTTTAGTAAAATTGAAACAGTGGTTTTGGGACCACAAATATGAGGTAAAAAAATTATTTTATTATTATTTTAATCTTTACAGCATGATAATATGATTATGTGAAATTTTTGTAGGGCAATTTTATCATTTGAGTGCTTAATTTGATAAAAAGGACTAAATCGCGTAAAGTGTAAAAGTAGAGTTCTATTAGTTAAAGGTATCTAATAGCTATGGAATATTAAAGTGGAGGTCCTTAAGTGGTAATTAACCCATAAATAAGTTAATGGATGATAATGGCTTGGCATATAGTGAAATAATTAATTTTCATTAAGGTTAATTTTGTAATTTAGTTATTAAAGATATATTAAATGAAATAAAATCACATATCATCTTTTTATTTCTTCATCTTCAATCGAATACTCAAAACGAGGAAGCCATTTTTATGCATTTAGGGTTAGATCACTTTGAGGCTAAATTGGTAAGTGATTTTTGTCTCTTTTTTAATGATTTCAATGTTTTTGAGATCGTTGCAACTTAATCTAGCTAGCCTAGGGACTAATTTCCAAAATTATTAAAGGTTTAGGGTTTTTTCATTAATGAAATAGCATGTGTTTTGATGTTTAATGGTAGAAAATGTATGCTTGTTGTTAGATAAACAACATTTGTAAAGTGATTTTGTCATTTAGGGATTTAATTGAGAAATTTTGAAATTTTACGATTAAATTGTGAAATAAATGAAAAATATGGGCTGTTAGGGACTTAATTGAAATTTTACTAGCATGGGTATAAGTTGAATTTCATGAATTTGCATTTTTATGAGTTAAGGACTAAATTATAAAAATGTTTAAATATTAGGGGCAAAAGTTTAAAGTAGTTATAATGTGTATTTTGAACTAATTGAATTGATTAATGATTAAATAAGCTAAATTTGATATTATATAGATCAAGAAAAGGGAACTTTGAATTTAGATCGAGGAGAAAATAAGGTGTTAGATGAGTCGATCTACTTTGTCATTTTTACATGCGAGGTAAGTTCGTATGTAATAAGCATTATTATATTTGTGTTTTAAATGCTTTGATATTCCATAAATTGTGAATACGACCTTACAAACATATTCGACTATGATTCGTCAAATATGAAATCCTAGTTGAACCTTAGGAATAGATTAGGATACAAATGACATGACATTAGGGATTATGTGATTTGGGTGCTGGTCCATACGTCCTACCGGTGGCTGAGTTATCTGGCATGTGTTGCGAATACTCACCAGCTTGTGTGAGCAGCACCATGTAGCCTCGTCATAACTGCCAGCTTGTGTGAGTAGACCCATTGATAGCTCGAGAGTGAGCATTATATATGATATGAGATTGAGATAGCTTCGGCTATATATGTGGCACTTAGGGCACGAGTTTCCTGGGTATCTGATAGTATTTTGAATGGTTCAACGAGTATATGAAAGATATGGATGAGTATGAGATTGATACAAGATGGTACAGGTATGTACATGAACTGTATAAGCTTTAAATCGAAGAAACTTGTAAAGTTCACATCTAATATTGTGATTGAACATTTGATAGGTTTATGTATTTATATAAGTTGTATATTCAAATGACCAAATGTTTGAATTGTATATTTTTGGTAAGTTGAGTTATTTTTATACGAGCTTACTAAGCTTTATAGCTTACATTATTTTTTTCCATGTTTTATAGTGAAATCAAAGCTTGCTCAGATTCGGGAATCGTCGGAGACCTCATCACAGTATCAAGCTATTATCTTTGTACTTTTGAATCTATGTTTTTGGGATATATGGCATGTATAAGAGCTTTGGTCATTTTGGTATATATTTTGGTAATGAATTTAGCTATTTGAATTGGCTTGTAAATGGTATGTGTTTGGTTTTATTTATAGCCATGTGAATTGGCTTATTTTGTAATGCTTGGGGATGTATATATATGTGCTAATGGCCTTGGTTATGTGATTGGTATTTTTTATATAAATACTTGTGGTGAAAGGTTGAATTGTGAGATATGGCATGTTTATTTTAATAGCCAAGTAATATATGTTTGAAAGTGACCATATGGATGTTTTGTAAATATGTACTTGATATGAAATTGAATGTCAAATAATGATACTTGTGTGACTTGTGGATGATGATATAAAATTGGCATGAATTAAGCTTGGTTGAGATTGATTTGAATGTTTATATATGCCAAGTTTTTGTTCCAATTGGGTTAGTATAGGTGTGTGCAAATTTGGGTGGCAATATGGCTTGGTAAATAGCCTATTTTTGTCCACACAGGCAGAGACACGGGCGTGTGACTTGGCTGTGTGGCATAAGTCAATATACCCAACAGATTTGGCATGGCCTAGCACACGGCCTGGCAGACGAGTGTGTGTGGCAATTTTGACGGGCACACGGGCATGTGGTTGGCCGTGTGACCCAAGTTAGAGAGTTATACGGGGTAGGACATGGCCATGTAATCCCATTTCGAATGTCCACACAAGCGTGTGTCCGCTGTATTTTGTAAAATTTCTATGTTTTCCAGAAATTTCATAAGTTATTGGTTTAGTCCCGAACCACTCTGAATGCATGTTTTGGGCCTCATAGGCTCGTATTATGGACATTATGAATGTATGTGAATGTTTTATATTTGAATTGGAAAAATCTATGTCAAATGTATGGTTATTTGCGAAATAAGTTTGACGATGCTCCATAACCCTATTCTGGCGTTGAATACTAGTGAGGGTGTTACATTTATTGGTATTAGAGCTACAGTTTATCGATCTTTGAACTAACGCAGTGTGTGTAAGAGTCTAGCTATACATGCCATATATAACCTGTGATAGTGTGATATCTCCTGACAGTTTAAAATGTGTTTTCATATAGCAAATTGATCCCAATCGGGCTATAGCTGATTTGTAGAAAGTAATGAGCTAACCTCCTTTCATAGAGTAGCGAAATTAGAGTCGAGACCCGTAATGAGTAGTTAGGGAGGAGAGGCTAAAGAAGCCTTCTTCCAGATGATGAACAAGTGGTTTACTAAGTATGCCAGAACAAATCTGGCTGCTCAGCAACCTCTACCCCCACCCAATCCCCAACCGATTCTCGTAGTTCCTCAAACTTTGGAACCTCTACGATTGAATAAGCCACCAGTCGATAAAATCTGAAAATAAAGGGCTAAAGAGTTTAGAGCTACCGTTGACGATGATCCTAAGAGAGTCAAGTTTTGGCTTGAGAATACGATTAGAGTATTTGATGAACTCTTGGGCACACCAGTTGAATGTGTAAAATATGTCATTTCACTTCTAAGCGACACTACGCATCAGTAGAGGAATACTTTAGTATCTGTGGTACTGAGAGAAAGGGTTACTTGGGAATTCTTTCAAGCTGAGTTTAGAAAGAAATACATCAGCCAACGGTTTATCGATTAGAAGTGCAAAGAGTTTCTAGAGCTAAAACAGGGTCGAATTTCTATAACTGAGTACGAGAGAGATTTTGTAAGACTTAGTAAATATGCTTGGAAATGTGTTTCAATTGAAGCAATTATGTGTAAACGATTTGAATATGGGTTGAACGAAGATATCAGATTATTAGTCGGGATTCTAGAGTTGAAAGAATTTGTAGTGCTAGTTGACCGAGCTTGCAAAGCCAAGGAACTTGGGAAAAAAAAAGAAAAGTTGACTTCAAGGCTAGAGATTCGAGAAAGAGATTGATGAGTAAACCATATCAGTCTTCACCAAAGAAATCACGAGATTCATATAATCATTCAAATGCTTCAGTGGGATATTCAAATAGAGATCGTGGAAAATAATACTTGAGTCCTAAAGCTTAAGCTACATCAGTTTCGAGTGTCGGTAGTGTGAGAAACAATAAACTCTAGTGCCAATAGTGTGGATGATGACATTTTGGAGATTGCTGGATGAATAATAAAGCTTGTTTCAAATGTGGTTCATTGGATCACTTTTTTCGAGATTTCCCTGAATTAGTCGAGAAAGATAAATTTCAAAATGCAAGATCGAGCAACACTACTACTAGAGGGAGGCCACCTAGAAATACGAGGAATGTGACCAATAGCAAAGAAACAACAAAGGACTCTACTATGAGATCCGAGGTGAGAGCACCAACTAAATCTTACACTATTCATGCTCGCGAAGATGCGTCATCACCTGACGTTATCACCGGTACATTTTCTCTCTATGACACTAATGTAATTGCTTTGATTGATCCTGGATCAACTCATTCATATATTTGTATGAACTTAATGTCTAGTAAGAGTTTTTCTATTAAGTCTACTGAGTTTGTGATTAAAGTATCGAACCCCTTAGGCAAATATGTCCTAGTTCATAAAGTTTGCAAGAACTATCCTTTAATGATTCGAGGTTACTGTTTTCTGGCAAATCTGATGTTATTACCATTTGATGAATTTGATGTAATTCTGGGTATGGATTGGTTGACATTGCATGATGTTGTTCTGAATTGTAGATGAAAGACTATTGAATTGAAATGTCAAAATAGTGAAATCCTTCGAATTGAATCAGATGAGTCGAGTGGATTACCTGCTGTGATATCATCAATGTTAGCTCAGAGATATGTGAGGAAAGGTTGTGAAGCTTATCTTGCTTATGTACTCGATATAAAAGTGTCTGAATCAAAGATTGAATCAATGGCAGTAGTCTATGAATATCTGGATGTATTTCCAGAAGAGTTGCCTGGGTTGCCACTGATCAAAGAGGTCAAGTTTGCAATTGAATTAGTACCGGGAAGATCATTGATATCTATAGCTTCATACAGAATGGCTTCGATAGAATTGAAAGCTCAATTGCAAGAGTTAACAGATAGAGGTTTTGAACGACCTAGTTTTTCTCCCTAGAGTGCACCAGTGTTGTTTGTAATGAAGAAAGATAGGTCAATGAGATTGTGTATCGATTATCGTCAGCTCAATAAAGTTACGATAAAGAATAAGAATCCTTTGTCGAGAATTGATGATTTGTTCGACCAGTTGAAAGGAGCAACAGTGTTTTCAAAGATTTAGACGTGCCGAAAAATGTGTTCAGAACAAGGTGCGGGCATTATGAATTTCTTGTTATGCCTTTCAGATCAACTAATGCTCTTGCATTTTTTATGGATTTGATGAATCAAATCTTTAGACCATATTTAGACAAATTTTTTTTTATTTAGACAGATTTTTTTTTGTATTTATTTATGACATTCTGATCTATTCCAGAGATGAGTTTGAACATGCTGAGCATTTGAGAATTGTGCTACAAACCTTGAGAGCCAAGCAACTGTTCACTAAATTCAGCAAATGTTAGTTTTGGCTTTGAAAGGTTGAATTTTGAGACATATTGTTTCAACGGAAGGTATCCGTGTTGATCTGAACAAGATTTCTGCAGTTGTTGATTGGAAACCACCAAGAAATGTGTCAGAAGTTTGAAGCTTTCTGGGACTAGCTATAACACCCCTAACCCATATCCAACACCGGGATAGGGCTCGAGGCATTACCGAAACTTTACACTTTCAGTATACTAACTTGGGTCAAAAAAATTCATTTGAATTTAAAACTTTTCAATCATGAACATCTCATCCCTTGTATAGGTCTTTGAGACCTATAACATATTGGAAGGCAATGCGGGACAAATACAGGCACGCTCGATTAGCCTTGGGCTCCTCAGAAAATTTTCCTTAACTAAAAGGGACACATGCCCGTCTAAGTGGATCGTGTGGACTCACACGCCCGTGTATCTTGGGGCACGCCCATGCCCTTCAACCGTGGGCAACACTGACTTATCAATACGGCCATGGAACACACCCGTGCTACCTGCCCATGGACGAAACTGTCATTTTAAAACGGCCATGGCGCACGCCCGTGTGGCCTACTCGTGTACAACTTTGAGCTAAGGTTTTAAGTGCAGAGGACACACGGCCATAGCACACGCCCATTAGAGGGAACCGTGTATTACACACAGCCTACACACATGCCTGTGTGTCCAACCATGTGGACTTTATTGGGCTATTTTCCAAGCCTTTAGTCACCCCTTTATACTACTTGTTCCTAATGGTTACCAGGTTTGAGAAGAAGCATGATTATATACTTGTAAATAATCTTAATGAAAATAGTTGTATGGAAACCTCATATAATTGGTTTCAGACATAAATGGTTATTTCCTATTTAGCGTCATGGGTTCCCATATTACTTTAATCCATCAAAAATTGACTCATTCATGTGATTCATTGTCAATTGATAGCAACCCATCCTTCATAATTAAAACCATGCATAAAATCGTCGGTCATAGCCTACTTAAATTAAGCCAATTTTCATGGTCATAGATAAAGAGATAAACATATTTTTACATGCCCTTACTGGGCAAATCAAATGACACATATAACAAAATACTCAAAAATACTATACATGCCATTGAACAAAATAAACTGAGTCCTTATACCAAAGCTTGTTTAGTTGATAGTGTGTTCACTCCCCAATTGTCTTCCAATCCTTATGAGTCTTTGACCTCTGTGAGACAGGGAAAAAGAGAGCGGCAAGCATTTTCATGCTTAGTAAGCTCGAATAACTGGAAAGTAAACTTACTGAGTAATTAGCAAACATCCATACTTATTTCATGAAATCATCCATTATAAAATGATTTCCTATCACATGCACTCAATCAATGAGTTAGTCACATAATCATGTATCATGTAATTTAACTAGATGAGCTCATCATTCAACATTTCATTCATATATGTATATCCCATGTTAATCTCGTTGAGTTTCTAGGAAACCTCGATGGAATACCCAATATCCATCAATTCATACGAATGATTATTCCATCTATGCACTCCAGCGAACCTCACATCATATGGCAGGATTACTAGTCCAGGATAAATCCCCCATTATATGAACTCATAAGGTGATGTTGGGATTACTAGTCCAGGCTAAATCCCTTATAGCGACAAACACCCTTAATGAGCTCGGATCTGAAGTACCAATCTAGGCTAAATTCAGACCCTAAACGGATTACACGTCCGGGCTAAATCCATCAACACACATATTCTTCGAGAAGCTTAATCATTCAAGGAACACCTGTCCGGGATAGATTCCTTTTCATACCTAAGATCTCGGATTACCCGTCCGGGCTAAATCATTACTGCAACACGTGTAGGATCTCAGTTTACTTTTTCAATGAGGGTTTATCAATTGAATTCCCTTTGTCAACCTCAACCGAGATATTTTTCACATGTTATCATCAATATGCATTTCTATGATATTTCATCCCAATAACAAATAAAATCATCAAGCATTCATAATTCATACAATTTGCATATCAAGGGTTTACTTTAAGTTATCCGAGCTTACCTGGTACTCTTTTCGGAGTTATGTTTCGGTTATTCTGAAACCTTGCGTTTACCATGATTGACCTCCGAAATTTGTTCCTCGGGGTCTATAATAGTAAAATTAATTCATTAATACCCCAAATTATATAGTTCAAGTTTAATACCTACCCCGATCCAAATGATCGTTTTGCCCCTAACCTTCACATCTTTACGATTTAGTCCCTAGGCTCGTATAATGAAACACATGCAATTTTTATCGTACCCAAGCCTAGCCAAACTTTTTTTCTCTTATGGCAGCCCAAATTTTCCATTATTTTCTCATTTCTGCCACACATTTACATATTTTGCAAAATAGTCCCTATAAGGGCTTTTCATGAAAACCAACTTGGAAAAGATGTTTAACACACATTTATCTTTCATATTCTTCCATAATCCATCAAAATACCAATAACTCATGCATGCGTAAATTTTTGAACATGAACCCTAGCATGAATTATGGGTAGAAATGGAGAGAGCAAACTACCGGGATTTCAAAAATACAAAGAACATGAAAAACGGGGCTTGGGGGCACTTACTATTGAGCTTGAAAATTGAAAAAACCCTAGCTATGGTGTCCTCCAAATTTTGGCAGCTATAGGAAGAAGATGAGCATATTTTTTCTTTATTTTTCCCTTTTTATTTCATTAAAATGTCAAATTACCAAAATGCCCTTATGCCCTTTCTTTAAAATTTCATCCATGCAAGCCCATTTTTGTCCAAAAATTTAGAACTGGGGCAAATTGATCTCCAAGACCTTCTAATTCATAATCTATAACAATTTCACACAAATTGCTTCTAGAATCCAAGTTTTGCAATTTATTCAATTTAGTCCTTAATTTCCAATTGGACATCTTATACTTAGAATTTCTTCATGAAACTTTACCACATGCATATACTCATATTCTAGGCCTAATAATAATCATAAAATAAATATTTTGATGTCGGATTTGTGGTCTTGAAACCACTATTTCGACTAGGCCCTATTTCGGGATGTTACATTTCTTCCCCCTTAGGAACTTTCGTCCTTGAAAGTCTTACCAGAAAACAGATTCAGATATTGGCTTCTCATGGTTTCTTCCAGCTCCCATGTAGCTTTTTTAACACCATGTCGATGCTATAAGACTTTTACAAGAGCCACATCTTTATTTCTCAACTGTTTAACTTCACGAGCCAATATCTTAATCGATTCTTCTCCAAAGGTCATGTCCGGTCGAATTTCGATCTCAGTCGGTGAAATTACATTAGAGAGGTTGATCGGTATCTCCTTAACATGGATACATGGAACACGTCATGAATCTTTTCCAATTCGGGTGGCAACGCCAAACGATAGGTTAATGGTCCAACTCTTTTATTGACCTCGTATGGTCTGATAAATCATGGACTCAGTTTACCTTTCCGACCAAATCTCAATACCTTTTTCCTTTTTCCATGGAGATACTTTCAAGAATACTTTATCTCCAACTTGGAACTCAACTTCCTTTCTTTTCAGATCAGCATAAGACTTTTGTCTATTTGATGTCGCTTTTAAACAATCTCGAATCACTTTAACTTTTTCTTCGGTTTCTTTAATCAGATCAACTCCATGAATCTGATTTTCTTTAAGTTCTGTCCAGTACAATGGAGTTCGGCACTTCCTACCATACAAGGCCTCATAAGGTTCCACCCTTAAACTTGTTTGGAACCTATTGTTGTAGGCAAACTCTACCAATGGCAGGTATTTTTCCCAACTACCCTGAAATTCAAGGATGCAACAACGCAAAATGTCCTCGAGAATCTGAATCGTCTGCTCAGACTGACCATCAGTCTGAGGGTGAAAAGCTGTGTTAAAATTTAATTTTGTACGTAAAGCTTCTTGTAACTTATTCCAGAATCTCAAAGTGAACCTCGGGTCTCTGTTTGAAATAATCGACAGTGGTACTCTGTGCAATCTTACTATCTCAGAAATGTACATACTAGGCATTTCGATACAAATTTAAAAACATCTCTTTTCATACTGTTCCACCAGTACATCTTCTTTAAATCGTTGTACATCTTGGTACTTCCCAAGTAAACTGACAAACGACTGTTATGTGCTTCTTGCAAAATTTTCCGAATAAGTTCATTGTCTTTGGGTACATAAACCCTATCTCTAAACATTAAACATCCATTAGGACTAATTCAGAAATCTAACTCAACACTAGATTCACATTGAGCCCTTTTTGCTTTCAAGTCATCATCATTAAGCTAAGTATCATGAATTTCCTGTAGAAATGTTGGTCTAGCCTCCAGCTCAGCCAAAACTGAGCCATCATCAAGCAATGTCAGATGAGTATCCATGGCTCTCAGGGCATACAGGGATTTTCTACTCAATGCATCGGCGACCACATTCGCCTTTCCCGGGTGATAGTCGATAATCAAATCATAATCTTTAATTAAATCTAACCATCTCCGCTATCTCAAATTTAATTCTTTCTAAGTTATCAAGTATTTCAAACTCTTGTGGTCCGTGAATATACGGCAAGTCTCCCATACAAATAATGCCTCCAAATTTTTAAGGCAAAAACAATGGCAGCAAGCTCTAGGTCATGGGTTGGGTAATTCTTCTCATGAGGCTTCAATTGTCGTGAAGCATAGGCTATCACCTTGCCATCTTGCATAAGTACACAACCCAATCCATTTAAGGATGTATCACTGTAGACCACAAACTCTTGTCCCTGTTCAGGTAGCACTAAAACAGGAGCTTCGGTCAGCAATGTCTTTAACTTCTCAAAACTTTACTGACACTTCTCTGTCCATTCAAGCTTAACACCTTTCTGTAGCAGCTTCGTCATCGAAGTCGCTATCATGGAAAATCCTTATACAAACCTTCAATAATAACCTGCTAAGCCCAAAAATCTTCTAACCTCGGTTATATTCTTAGGCAATTTCCATTCAACGATTGCAAAAATTTTACTTGGATCAACTCGGATGCCTTCACCCAAAACTATATGACCCAAAAATCTAACTTCCTGGAGCCAAAATTCACTGTTGCTAAACTTAGCATACAGTTGCTTTTCCCACAAGGTCTACAACACAATTTTCAAATGCTTCGCATTCTCTGTCTCATCTCTAGAGTAGATCAAAATGTCGTCAATAAACACAACGACAAACTTATCCAAATATGGTCGAAAGATCCTATTCATTAGATCCGTAAAAACACCCGATGCATTCGTCAGCCCAAATGGCATGACAAGAAATTCATAATGGCCATACCTCGTTCTGAAAGCTGTCTTGGGTACATCCGAGTCTTTAACTCACAGTTGATAATAGCCAGACCTTAAGTCTATCTTAGAGAATACGGTGGCTCCTCTCAACTGGTCAAACAAATCATCGATCCTTGGCAAAGGATACTTATTCTTGATAGTCACCTTGTTCAGTTGCCAATAATCGATACATAAAACCTCATTGACCCATCTTTCTTCTTCACGAACAACACAGGGGCACCCCAAGGTGAAAAACTTGGCCTTGCGAATCCTTTATCCGTCAGCTCTTGCAACTATGCCTTCAACTCTTTCAACTCAGTTGGTGCCATTCTGTACGGAGCAATAGAAATGGGAGTCGTCCCTGGCATCAACTCAATGCCAAACTCTATCTCCCTTTCAGGAGGTAGTTCGGGTAATTCTTCCGGAACACATCTGGATACTCACATACTATCGGCACAGACTCAATCTTTAATGCAATTTCCTTAGTGTTCATCACAAACACAAGGTAGGTTTCGTATCCTTTCCTCATATATCTCTGGGCAACCATTGCTGTGATTACAACCGACGACGAACCCAATTCTCTTTATTCAACCCGTAGAGTCTTACCATCCAAGCATTTCAACTTAATGTACTTACTACCACAATTCACAATTTCATCATGAAGGGCTAACTAATCCATACCAAGTATTACATCAAATTCATCAAATGGTAACAACATAAGGTTAGCGGGGAAACAATAACCTTGAATCGTCAAAGGACAATTCTTACAGATTTTATCAGCTAGAACTGACTTGCCTAGTGGGTTCGACACTCTAACAATATCTTCCGTATGTTCGATAGGTATGTTCATACTAGATGCCAATCTCATGCATATATATGAATGCGTTGACCCCGGGTCAATTAAAGCAACAACACTTGTATTAAAATGAGAGAAAGTACCCGTAATAACATCAGAAGTAGAGGCTTCCTCTCGAGCAAGTATTGCATACATTCTTGCCAGGGCTCGAACTTCTGATTTTGCAGCGTCTTTAGTCACGACACGACTGCCACTAGCACTTCCAGGTACCTTAGAGGTCTACCTTATGGAATGGGAGCACTCGACTTCGGAGCTAATTCCTCATCTTTTTTAGCTCGTTCCGGGCAGTCTTTGAGAAAATGACCAAGAGAATCACATCTAAAACATGTGTCGCTTTTCATTTGGCATTCTCCAAAGTGAAATTTGTTGCAGCTCTTACAGTTTGGCTTTTGATCATCTACACTCCCCACACTAGTTACCATCAGGGAGGAAGACTTTTGACCTCGTCGCTTAGAGCTTCTTGATCTACCTGAATATCCCACTGACAAAGTGGAGCATTCATACAGGCTTTTGGTTTTCTTCGTGGAGAACGAGAGTGTTTTACCGCTAAACCTCTTGTTCGCAACTCGAGCCTTTCTTTTAGCTTGTTTTCTTTCATTATTAAGTTCTTCGGCCTTCTTGGCTCGATCGGCCAATGCGGCGAACTCCCGTGTTTCCAAGATCCCAATCAATAACTTAATGTCCTCATTCAGACCTTCTTCGAAGCGTTTACACATTTTTGATTCAGTTTGGACCCATTCAGTTGCGTACTAACTTAGTCGTACGAACTCTCTCTCGTATTCCGCTACAGTCTTGTTACCTTGTTTGAGTTCTAGGAACTCCTTTCGCTTCGAGTCCAAAAATCGTTGGCTAATGTATTTCTTCCTAAACTCTGCTTGGAAGAAATCCCAAGTAATATTTTCTTTTGGCATTATCGAGGATATGGTCTTCCACCAATTGTACGCAATGTCCTTCAAAAGGGACACAGCACACTTCAAACATTCCTCGAGTGTGCATGACAAATCATCTAACACCGGCGTAGTGTTCTCAAGCCAGAACTCATCTCTTTCAGTGTCATCATCAACTTTCGCTCTAAATTCTTCAGCCCCATACATTCTAAGCTTATCTACCGGGGCTTTACAATTCTTATCAGTGCCATACCTCGTGGCACATCCTCTTCAGGTTGGTTAGATAGTGGGGTTGGTCTTGGTATATTGGGGTGATTTCCTAGATAATCCCCAAACCATTCATCCATCATATCGAAGAAGGCAACTCGGGCCTCTTCTCGACCTTCTGAAATTAGCCTTCTACTACTACTAGATACAGCTCGTTGTACGGAAGCTGGAGCATGGTTCTTGGCTCCCTCGGACTCATCTTGTGCTTGATTAGAAGACATTTACTATATACAAAACAATTTAAACAATTAGGAGACGTTACACTATCAACATTCAAATAATGGCATGTATAGCGAACCTTAACATCCTCTACAATAGTCCTAGAACCGACTATATTGTAGCTCTGATACCAATAAATGTAACACCCCATACCCGTATCTAACACCAGGACAGGGCTCGATGCATTACAAGAACTTTACACTTTCAGTATACTAACTCAGATCACAAAATTTCATTTGAATTTAAAACTTTTCAGTCATGAACATCTCATCCCTTGTATAGGCCTTCGAGACCTATAACATATCGGAAGGCAATGCGGGACAAATACGGGTACGCTCAATTAGCCTTGGGCTCCTCAAAAAATTTTCCTTAACTAAAAGGGACACATGCCCGTGTAGGTGGATCGTGTAGACTCACACGCCCAAGTATCCTAGGGCACGCCCATGCCCTTCAACCGTGGCCAACAGTGACTTATTAACACGGCCATGGAACACGCCCGTGCTACCTGCCCATAGACGAAACTGTCATTTTAAGATGACCATGGCGCACGCCCGTGTGGCCTACCCGTGTACTACTTTGAGCTAAGGTTTTAAGTGTAGGGGACACACGGCCATAGCACACGCCCATGGGAGGGAACCGTGTGTCACACACGGCCTAGACACACACCCGTATTGCCAACCATGTGGACTTTATTGGGCTATTTTCCAAGCCTTTAGTCACCCCTTTATACTACTTGTGCCTAATGGTTAACAAGTTTGAGAAGAAGCATGATTATATACTTGTAAATAATCTTAATGAAAATAGTTGTATGAAAACCTCATACCATTGGTTCCATACATAAATGGTTATTTCCTATTTAGTGTCATGGGTTCCCATATTACTTCAATCCATCTGAAATTGGCTCATTCATATGATTCATTTCCAATTGGTAGCAACCCATCCTTCATAATTAAAACCATGCATAAAATCGTAAGTCATAGCCTACTTAAATTAAGCCAATTTTCATAGCCATATACAAAGAGATAAACATATTTTTACATGCCCTTACTGGGCAAATCAAATGACACATATAACAAAATACTAAAAAATACTATACATGCCATTGAACAAAATAAACTGAGTCTTTATACCAAAGCTTGTTTAGTTGATAGTGTGTTCACTCCCCAATTGTCTTCAATCCTTATGAGTCCTTGAGCTCTGTCAGACAGGGAAAAAGAGAGGGGTAAGCATTACTGGAAAGTAAACTTACCGAGTAATTAGCAAACATCCATACTTATTTCATGAAATCATCCATTATGAAATGATTTCCTATCACATGCACTCAATCAATGAGTTAGTCACATAATCATGTATTATGTAATTTAACTAGATGAGCTCATCATTCAACATTTTATTCATATATGTATATCTCATGTTAATCTCCTTGAGTTTCTAGGAAACCTCGATGGAATACCCAATATCCATCAATTCATACGAATGATTATTCCATCTTTGCACTCTTGCGAACCTCACATCATATTGCAGGATTACCAGTCCAGGCTAAATCCCCCATTATATGAACTCATAAGGTGATGTTGGGATTATCAGCCCAGGCTAAATCCCTTATAGCGACAAACACCCTTAATGAGCTCGGATCTGAATTACCAATCCAGGCTAAATTTAGACCCTAATTGGATTACTCGTTCGGGCTAAATCCATTATGCACACATATTCTTCAAGAGGCTTGATCATTCAAGAAACACCTGTCCGGGATAGATTCCTTTTCATACCTGAGATCTCGGATTACCTGTTCGGGCTAAATCATTACTGCAACACATACAGGATCTCAGTTTACCTTTTCGATGAGGGTTTATCCATCGAATTCCCTTTGTCAACCTCAACCGAGATATTTTTCACATGTTATCATCAATATGCATTTCTATGATATTTCATAGCAATAACAAATACAATCATCAAGCATTCATAATTCATACAATTATGCATATCAATGGTTTACTTTAAGTTATCCAAACTTACCTGGTACTCTTTTCGGAGTTGTGTTTCGATTATTCCGAAACCTTGCGTTTACCACAATTGACCTCCGAAATTTGTTTCTCGGGGTCTATAACAGTAAAATTAATTCATTAATACCCCATATTATATATTTCACGTTTAATACCTACCCCGGTCTAAATGATCGTTTTGCCCCTAACCTTTCACATCTTTACGATTTAGTCCCTAGGCTCGTATAATGAAACACATGCAATTTCTATCTTACCCAAGCTTAGCCGAAGATTTTTCTCTCTTATGGAAGCCCAAATTTTCCATTATATTCTCATTCCTGCCACACATTTACATATTTTGCAAAATAGTCCCTATAAGGGTTTTTCATGAAAACCAACTTGGAAAAGATGTTTAACACACATTTATCTTTCATATTCTTCCCTAATCCATCAAAACACCAATAACTCATACATGGGTAAATTTTTGAACAAGAACCCTAGCATGAAATATGGGTAGAAATGGAGAGAGCAAACTATCGGGATTTCAAAAATACAAAGAACATGAAAAACGAGGCTTGGGAGCACTTACTATTGAGCTTGAAAATTGAAAAAAACCCTAGCTATGGTGTCCTCCAAATTTCAGCAGCGATGGGAAGAAGATGAGCATATTTTTGCTTTATTTTTCCCTTTTTATTTCATTAAAATGTCAAATGACCAAAATGTCCTTATGCCCTTTCTTTAAAATTTCATCCATGCAAGCCCATTTTTGTCCAAAAATTTAGAACTTGGGCAAATTGATCTCCAAGACCTTCTAATTCATAATCTATAGCAATTTCATACAAATTGCTTCTAGAATCCAAGTTTTGCAATTTATTCAATTTAGTCCTTAATTTCCAATTGGACATCTTATACTTAGAATTTCTTCATGAAACTTTAATATTCTAGGCCTCATAATAATCATAAAATAAATATTTTGATGTCGAATTTGTGGTCCCAAAACCACTATTCTGACTAGGCACTATTTCGGGATGTTACACTAGCTGGTTATTATCGGCATTTTGTAAAAGGATTCTCAATGATTGCTACACTGATACTAGATTGCTACAGAAATATGTGAAATTTGAGTGGTCTGAGAAATGCCATCAGAGTTTTGAACAGTTGAAAGCATTGTTAATTGAGGCACTAGTTTTGATTCAACCTAAGTCGGGTAAAGAGTTTGTAATTTCCAGTGACATGTCATTGAATGGTTTGGGTTATGTTTTGATGCAAGAGGGTAAAGTGATAGCTTATGTCTCTAGATAATTGAAACCACATGAAAATAATTATCCGACACACGATTTATAGTTGGTTGTTATTGTGTTTGTATTGAAAATTTGGCGACATTATTTATATGGCGAAAAGTGTCACATCTTTACCGATCACAAGATTTTGTAGTATATAATGACCTAGAAAGATTTGAATTTGTGGCAACGAAGATGGCTCAACCTGCTGAAAGACTATGAATTAGTGATTGATTATCATCCGGAGAAAGCGAATGTAGTCGCGGATGCTTTGAGTAGAAAATATTTATTTACTTTGTGATCGATGAATAAGCAGTTATCCTTGTCTAATGATGGTTCGATTTTAGCTGAGTTAAAAGCTAAACCGTTGTTTCTTTAGCAAATTTGTGAAGCTCAAAATTGTGACAACAAATTACAAACTAAAAGAGTGCAATGTGAGTCGACTACTAATTCAAACTATCAGATCGGATCTAATGATTGTTTAATGTTCTGAGGTAGAATTTGTGTACGAAAGAATTTCGAGGTCATTCAAAAAATTTTATAAGAAGCAAACAGTGGTTGTTTATCCATACATCTGGGGAGTACAAAAATGTATAATGATTTGAAATAATTGTATTGGTGGTCAGGCATGAAACAAGACATTTCAGAGTTTGTGTTGAGATGCTTGGTTTGTCAACAAGTTAAAGCTAAACATCAAGTGTCTTTGGGATTACTATAGCCTGTGATGGTACCAGAGTGGAAATGGGATAGAGTTATGATGGATTTCGTATCAGGTTTGCCTCTGTCTCCGAAAAAAAAGATGTTATTTGGGTTGTCTTTGATCAACTGACGAAGTTTGCACATTTCATTTCGATACGTACAGACTTTTTGCTCGATAGATTAGCTGATTTGTACATCTCTGAGATAGTTAGATTGTATGGGGAACCAATTTCTATTATTTCAAATAGAGACCCGAAGTTTACAACATGATTTTGAAAGAAATTGCAAGAAGCTTTAGGTATACAGTTACATTTTAGTACTACTTTTCATCTGCAAACTGATGGTCAGTCTGAGAGAATAATTCAGATTCTTGAAGATATGCTTTGTTATTGTGTTTTGAAATTTAAAGGTAACTGGAAGAAATATTTTCCATTAGTTGAATTCACGTATAACAATAGTTTTCAATAGAGCATAAAGATGGCACCGTATGAAGCATTGTACGGTCGTAAATGCTGGACTCTATTATATTGGACCAAGTTTAGTGAGAAAAAGATTCACGGGGTTGATTTGATCAGAAAGACCGAAGAGAAACTGAGAGTAATCTGTGACAGTTTGAAAGCAGCTTAAGATCGACAGAAATCTTACATGGATTTGAAACGTAAAGATAGAGAATTTCAAGTCGGTGACAAAGTATTTTTGAAAGTGTATCCGTGGAATAAGATTCTTCAATTTGGTCATAAAGGCAAATTGAGTCTACAATTTATCGGGCCATATTAGATAATTGAAAGAATAAGCCTAGTGGCATATCAGCTAGCTTTACCGCCAGAGTTAGAAAAGATCCACGATGTGTTTCACGTTTTGATGTTGCATCTGTAACGCCTCCAAAATCCTAAGTAATTATTTTTTGTATGTTTGTGGCAACAAATGCATGTCTGCTTCAGTGGTTAAGTGTTCTAGGAAGTGTCTGAGAAGTCTTAGGTTCAAGCCTTGACTTGTGCAAAAGTTTTATTTTTAATATGAATAAACTTCTGTCCCTAGTCAGTAGGCTTATAAATTAATGTGAGTATAACACAACAGAAAGGGCCTGCTGGTCTAAAGGACAAATGGCGTGTTGTTGGGGCCTGAGGTCAGTGGAATTCTAATGCTAGTGGGCTGTTGGATTGTTTGAGGGGTGCAGGGATTGTGTAGTCGAATTCTAGGAGGATATTGTGGAGAAATTTGGGGATAGGTTGAGTGTTGTACCAATTTTGAACTCCCTTTTCTTACTCAACATTTCAGCAGAGGTGTAGGGTGCTTCTCATTTTTGTTCATTGTTTTATTCTTTGTTGTTTTTTTTGGTTTTATTTCCCTTTGCTGGTGACTTGTTGTTTCCTATCCCCATGATTCCTTTCCTTTTTCTAAGCTATTCGTCTCAACATCTCTTTTCCTCACAAAAAACCTTTACCAAATTCTTACTATTTCTCCCTCTCTCAATCAGTTCTGAGCAGTCACCATCTACTTTTGTGTTGTTGCCGAATATTTCTTCTCTCCCCCTCTCCTGCTTTTGGTTTCTCTCTAAAAGGGGGATTGGTTTGGTGTTCCTCTGTCCCCTTGGCCGAATACTTGATCTTCCCTATCCTCCCTCTTCTGTCGATTTTCCTCTCTTAAGTTTTTTTGTAAGGGCAGAAGTTCTGTCTCAAACGTTGTGAGTAATGTTCTTATTAATTAATCTGTTAAATTTCTAACATGCAGTCATGTAGCATTGTGGTTGGGAGCAGCAAGTCGTAACGAATTCAGTTTACTAGTGGTATCGTAAGCTATACTTTTTTGGAGCAATAGGGGTAAGCAACACGAATGTAGGTCAATTTTTGATGTTTTATCGGTTTGGTTCCAAATGTGACTAACGTTGGATATGGAATTGTCATTTGTTTTAGGTGCGGTTCATCTCAAGAGGGGTTGCGTACCTAGAATCCTATCAGGTGTGTACAAACACAACATTGGCAATGGTAATCTGCAAAAGCTGGAATAAGTGAACGTTAACGCTACACGGGATGTGTTTGCTCGTGTGATAGTCTGTATGGCCCAACTTGGGCGTATGATCGTTGAAGCCGCCCATGAGTGATTTCATGGGCTGAGGTCGTATTGGCCCATGTTGGGTCAAAATAGGTCATGCGGGCCCATAAGAGAGTAGGCCCCACACGGGTAAACCAAATAGACGTGTGGAGAATATTGGGCTAGGCTGTGTAATCCGCACGGCCAAAGCCATTTCTGGGTTATGTGGGCCACACGAGCATGTGGGCCCACATGGCCGCAATACGGATCGTAGGTCGATTTATACTTTTTGACTGTTAAGGTTGCACGGGTCGTCCGAGATAACTATGGACCTACTGTTTGGTCAGTAAGTGTACCTAGACCCCTAATTGATAAAATGACTAAAATGCCCCTATATGATAAAATGACTATTATGCCCCTATGAGATGTATGATTATATTTGAGCATGCCCTTCTAAACATATTGAATACATGTAAGATATTATGACATGATGCATGATTTGTTGCATGGGGATGAGATTTATTATGATTGGAGAAAGTGTACTGTACTGACAGTTCTGCTGCAAATACTGTTTAGTGTTGCAACCAGTACTACTTGGAGTGTAGGGATGGATGGGTTGATTTTTATCCCCACATGGAGTGTAGGGTTGGACGGAGATGGAGTGTAAAGGCTGGTTGGGTAGGATTTCTTGTTTGCATTACTGTACTATTATTGTCACTAAGTTGGGCTCAGGCCCAAACTGATATTGATACTGTCATAGGCTAAGGCCTTGACTGAAACTGAACTATGACTGAATTGGGCTTAATCCCAAACTATATATGCTTACTGTTTGGTCATTTGATGTCGGATTTCACACTGATTTTTTCAGAACTCACCCATCTATTTATCTGTATAGATAACCCAAATCGTAGGTGGATATGTGTTACGAGAGACTCAAAGGTGGATACACAATCGCACGTACTTCCGTATTTAATTTTTAAATTATAAGTTATTTTATTTTGGGTATTTTATTTGTAATAAGGCCTCTTTGGATTTTATTCTTAATTTGGGATTTAATTTTCTTTGGTTATATCTGCTAGTCTTTGGAACTCGAGTTTTAAAAAGGAAACAACGTTTTTACAAAATAAATGCAAGAACACGATTGTTTAAAAAAAAACTACCACCGTAAAATGATAGCTTGACATTCAAAAAGTCTTTAAAGTAAATACCTTTTAATTGGGGTGCAAGTTTAAAATGGACATGTTTTTAAATCATCATTAACATCACACAACGTAATTAAATATGGAAAGGGTTTTTCAACAATATCACATTTTACGAAAAACACTTCAATGTGACATCGCCGGATTCAGCCATAACATTCAGGCCAGGTTTGTGGTGTTACATTTAATAGAATCAGAGCCAGGTTAAAAAACTCGACTGTGGATTTAAGTTTATTCTAAAACTTGAAATTTCTAAAAAGAACTGTTTCAAATGATTTGAAAGTATTTTGAAATATTTTTACTGAATGTGTGGTACACCGAGTCTCCGGCCCCGATTCTGTAAGTCTTCTGAAACTGCTGATTGTTTAAATTAAAATACTGAGACTACTGTAGGTAGTAGA
Organism: Gossypium hirsutum; assembly: GCF_007990345.1. Taxonomy (NCBI): domain Eukaryota; kingdom Viridiplantae; phylum Streptophyta; class Magnoliopsida; order Malvales; family Malvaceae; genus Gossypium; species Gossypium hirsutum. The sequence continues at coordinate 37,620,209 of NC_053433.1, forward strand.
CTGTACTAAAATACTCTATTTAGGGTAAACTAAAAACTGTAGTAAGACTGCAATCTACGAAAACGAACCTTGAAATACTGATACTATTTTTCATAAAATATCCTTTAATAAACACTGGAACTGTAAAATGATGCATAAAATTGTTAATACAGATTAAACGCAATTTGATAATGAGCACTAGGGGTACTTGTGGAAGGGGTACAAGAGGCCGCGGTGGAAGCCGTCTAAGTGCTCGAGCTGGGTCTTTGTCATTTGGCCATATGCCTAATATTGAAGCGAGAGAGGCACCGGCTTCACCTGTGACTGAGACCAGGTCTCATGATTGTGTGGCTGGGGACGACGCACTGTCCCAAGCTATGTTACAGATTTTAGAAAGGGTCGTTGGGACTAATACTGGTGCTATGGGCCATGGGTCGGTTACAAAATGACTCTAGTCTAATGGAGTTGAGATTTTTAGGGGTATTGTTGGAGTTGCCCCTAATTTGGCTGAATATTTGATTGAGGCCACAGAGAGGATCATGGACGACCTTGACTACACCCCCGAGCAGAAATTAAAGGGTGCAGTGTCACCGCTGATAAATAAGGCTTATTAGTGGTGGCTTACAGTTAAAGAGGGCACTTAGCCCGATCATTTGACCTGGGAATTTTTCAAAACTACTTTCCAGAGTAAGTATATGGGTGTAGTTATGTGGATGCTCGGAGGAAAGAGTTTCTGAATCTGACTCAGGGGGAGTAATTAGTGGCTGGATATGAGGCTAAATTTTTATGATTAAGCCACTATGCATAAGGGATGGTGGCAACCGAGTACAAGCGATCTGTTGATTTTGAGGACAAATTTAAGGATAGTCTACAGGTTTTGATAGCTCCACAAAGGGAGTGAGATTTTGCTACTTTGGTTGATAAGGCAAAAATCGCTGAAGAGCTGAAGCGCGATAAGCGCCAGAATCGTGAGGAGAGAGGTAGGAACAAGAGGGACACAGAGCCCTCAAATTCCTTTCTGAGGCCTAAGAAAAAGGCCAGAGTTGATAGGCTAGTCAGAGTTGGGGCCCATGTTGTTGCTACTGGACCGCAGCCCTGTGCTGATTGTGGGAGACGTCACCAGGGCGAGTGCTGGAAAAGGATTGGGGTATGTTTGAGATGCGAATCATTAGAGTATCGTATCAGAGATATTCCATGGAGGCCCAATCAAATGTGAGCTACAGGTATGGGTACTGTATAGCCACCGAGGGGTGTTCAGCAGCCACCGAAAGGCCATGGTCAGGCCAGATGTGGTAGTGGTTTGGGGCATAGTTAGAAGACACCAGGCAGAGGTGCTGGTCATACTGAGGCGAGGCAGTTAGCTCTAGTGTACGCTACACGTCGTTGAGATGATGAGGATGCTTCGGATGTTATCAGGGGTACGTTCTTTATCTATAATGTTCCTTATACTGCACTGATAGATATAGGATCTACTCATTCCTATATATCATGTAATGTGTCTGAGACTTTGGGTATCTTAGTTGAGAGTACTACAAGTGAGGTTACCGTACTTACTCTATTGGGGCAGTCAGTGAGGGTAAATAAACTATTCAGAGATGTACATTTGGAGGTTCAAGGGGTTATCTTTTTGGCAGATTTGATGGAGCTTCCTTTTGGAGAATTTGATTTAATTTTGGGAATGGACTGTTTGGTTAAACATCGGGCGAGCTTGGATTGTGCTGCTAAACGGATGGTACTAAGAACTATGGAGGACGTCGAGGTAGTAGTGGTTGGGGAACATCGAAATTACTTGTCAAACATGATTTCTGCATTAAAGGCCGAGAAACTGGTTCGTATGGGTTGTGAGGCGTATCTAGCCTACATCGGTGTTTTCGATTCTGGGGCTTCTTATATTAGGGATATCAGTATAGTTAAAAACTTTCCAAATGTTTTTCCTGATGAGCTGCCTGGGTTACTTCCAAACCGAGAAGTTGAGTTTGGGATTGAGCTCCTGCCTGGTACAGCACCAGTGTCCATCGCCCCTTATAGAATGGCACCGAAGGAGCTTGTGGAGCTTAGGGATCTGATTCAAGAATTATTGGATCGCGGGTTCATCCGACCAAGTGTGTCTCCATGGGGAGCACTGGTTTTGTTTGTGAAAAAGAAGGATGGATCTATGCGTATGTGCATTGATTACCGACAATTGAATAAGTTGACTATTAAAAATAAGTACCCCTACCGAGGATTGATGATTTGTTTGACCAGTTTCATGGAGCTTCAGTTTCTCTAAGATTGATCTTCGATAGGTACCATCAATTGAGGGTTAAAGAGATTGATGTTTATAATACAGCGTTTAATACTCGATATAGTCATTACGAGTTCCTACTGATGCTGTTTGGACTGACGAATGCACCAGTGGCTTTTATGGATCTGATGGACCGAGTGTTCCAGTCCTATCCGAATCGGTTCATAGTGGTTTTTATTGATGACATTCTAGTTTATTCGAGAATTAAAGATGAACATGATGCACATCTCCAAGTTGTTCTACAGATTTTGAGGGAGAAACAATTGTACGCCAAGTTCAGTAAGTGTGAGTTCTAGTTATTATAGGTAACATTTCTTGGCCATGTGGTATCTGAGGAAGGGATTAGGGTTGATCCTCGAAAAATTGAAGTTGTTATGGATTCGAAACTGCCTAAGACTGTATCTGAGATTCGTAGTTTTCTGGGACTGGCAGGGTAGTATCGATGATTTGTTGAGAGGTTTTCATTAATTATTGCACCTCTAACTAAGTTATTGTGTAAGGGTGTGTCATTTAACTGGACTGATGCACAGCAAGAGAGTTTTGAGAAGCTTAAGAAAGTTCTGACTGAGGCCCCTGTCTTGATACAGCTAGAGTCTGGGAAAGAATTCACTGTTTACAATGATGCATCACATGTTGGGTTGGGATGTGTGTTGATGCAAGAGGGTAAGGTGGTTGCATATGCGTCCCGTCAGCTTAAGACTCATGAAGCGAATTATCCGACGCATGATTTGGAGTTGGCTGCGGTGGTATTCACATTGAAGATTTGGAGGCATTACCTATACGGTGAGAAGTGTATTATTTACACTGATCACAAAAGCCTCCGGTATCTCTTCACTCAGAAGTAGCTAAACCTTAGACAGCATAGATGGATTGAGCTGCTAAAAGAGTATGACTACACAACCGAATACCATCCTGGGAGGCCAATGTGGTGGCAAATGCGCTGAGTTGTAGAGCTATGATTGATTTGAGGGCGATGTTTGCTCGCCTCAGTTTATTTGACGATGGTAGTTTGTTGGCCGAGCTCTAAGTTAAGCCGACATAGTTTAAGCAGATTAAGGGTAAATAGTTGGAATATAAGTCACTGGGTCTTCACTTTCATCAGGTCAAGAGTGGAGATACTGTGGATTTTGGACTGAATAGCAAAGGGGTGCTCTATTTTCGTGGGAGAACCTGTGTACCGAAGGATACTGATTTGAGGCAGTCTATACTGTGAGAGGCGCATAGTAGCCCTTATGCTATGCATCCTAGTGGGAATAAGATGTACCAAGACCTTCGAGAGTTATATTAGTGGTCGGGTCTTAAGCATAAAGTTCATGACTTTGTGGGCAAATGTCTAACTTGTCAGGAGGTTAAGGCTGAACATCAGTTACCTTCAGGGTTGCTTCAACCAGTTAAAATTTCACTTTGGAAGTGGGAAAGAGTGCCTATGGACTTCGTTAGTGGGCTACCCCTAACGTCGACTAAGAAGGATTCAGTATAGGTCATCATGAATCAATTGACCAAATCTGTAACACCCCGAACCCGGGACCGTCACCGGAGTCGAACACGAGGTGTTAACAGACTTTTAAAAATTTTCCAGACACTGCCAATCTGCGTAATAGTCGCTTTAAAAATCATATCTTGAGTTCAGAAACTCAGAATCCAGTTCCGTAAATTTTCCCTGAAACTAGACTCATATTCCAATCTACATATTTTTTTCTAGAATTTTTGGTTGGGCCAATTAGTACAGTTTATTAGTCAAAGTCTCCCATGTTACAGGGATCGACTACCCTGACCTTTGCGCATTACGACTTGGATATCTCCTTGTACAGGGCTCCAATACTGATGCCGTTTGTTTCTATAGAAACTAGACTCAGAGTGGAATCTATGCATATATGGTATGACTCCTAATTATCTCTGGTTAATTTATAATGAATTTCCAAAGTCGGAACAGGAAATCCAGAAACCGTTCTGGCCCTCTCTCACGAGAACCTGAATATATCTTAACATACTGTCCGTATGATTGTTTCGTTACTTTCCTATGAAATTAGATTCATCAAGGTTTGTTTACATAATTTATTCACTATTTAATTCCCTTCCTACTATTTTTAGTGATTTTCCAAATCTACATCGCTGCTGCTGTCAGCATCTGCCTTTAAGGTAGACTTTACCTATTTCATGGTTTCCATGATTCAACTAGCCCTTTTTGCATAAATAGCACAATTTATGATAGTGATTAACCATTCCCATGGCTAATCCTTGTCAAGCATATCCACACCGAATGATTATAACATTGTACTCAAACACATATAAGCCATTTTCGCATGGCTATCCAAAATTATACAAGTCCAAAGGGTCCACGACCCACAACAAACGGGTAGTCCTATACATGCCATTTCGAAGTTCAACCAAAATTGTACCAAAAGGGGGCTTTGATAGTGTGGGCGACTTTGAGCTCAAGATCCCGAGTCCGATAGCTGGAGAACCAATCTATAAAACAGAGGAGCAATGAAACGGAGTAAGCAATTTATGCTTAGTAAGTTTTGAGCAAGGAATTCCAGCACAACAAAAGTATAGCATTCATATGGCTAAACGGATAATTTCATATGCACAAATTTTCGATATCATACTTGCTTCACATTACCAACCCTTATGTACATACACAAAAGATCAACTCAGCCAAAGGCCGGTAGCTCGTTTATCAACTGAGCGAATACTTATTTGTAAGGGCTCAACTAAATTCAAGCACATACGAAACATACCTCAATGTTGGGATGTTTCGAGAGTATTAACTGGAATTTTACAGCAAGTTCATTCATTCCCAAATCACGTACCTTCGGAATTTAACCGGATATAGCTCCTCGTTCAAATGCCTTCGGGACATAGCCCGGTTATAGTAATTCGTACAAATGCCTTCGGGACTTAACCCGGATTTAGTAACTCGCACAAATGCCTTCGGCCTTAGCCCGGAATTAGTATCTCGCACAAATGCCTTCGGGCTTAGCCCGGAATTAGTATCTCGCACAAATGCCTTCGGATCTTGGTCCGGATATTGTCACTTAGCACAAAGCCTTCGGGACTTAGCCCGGACATCATTCAAATAACCATGCACATTTAACAATAAATCATGGCCCATTCGTATTTCATTTTCGTTAGCAAAACTCAAACACAAGACATTTATCATTCTTGCAAATTCGGCTCAATAGCCACACAAAGAGCATGATTTTAATTTGCTTAAAACATGATCTAATCACATCATAATTTAAGCTCTTTTACTCAAGAACTTACCTCGGGTGTTGTCGAACGATTCCGATAGCTATTCGACCACTTTTTTCTTCCCTTTATCGGATTTAGTTCCCCTTTGCTCTTGAGCTTAATTAAACAAATAAATTGATTTAATCATTTGAGCATTGAAAAGAGGAACACAAGGCACTTAGCCCATATTTATACATTAGACATTAAAGTCACATATGTACGGAATCATGAATCAAACTCAACACTTTAGCTAATTTTTCCCCCTTGGCCGAATATGCATGTCTATTTTGGGGCCGATTTCAACACTTAATACATTCTACAAGTATGGTCACTTGTATTGACTAAACACCCTTTTGTTTCAAGTTCAAAACTTGGCTAATACACACATATACACACTAGTAAAGCATCCTCTCCCTTTCCATCAATTTAACACATGCATTGCTCATTAATATGCAAAAGTTATATTCGGCCTTAGCACACAACTTGCTAGCCGATTCTTCTCCATTTAGCAACCAATGCACATATGTGCTCACTCAAAAATGCTAAAAAGGAGGTTCAAGAATCATCAAGCCTCCATCACATGCATCATTAACAAGCTTCATATTTAGCATGCAATGGCATTAACACAAACTCCACCTAGGCCGAATCTTAACTCATCTTCATGCCTCATCACCACAACATCAAACATCAACCAAGAATGATGCATCCATGGCCGAGTGTCATTTCCATCACATAGCAAGATTTAGACCATGGGCTAGGTAGAACTCAAGCTAACAACTAAAACATGCATGCATCTCATGGAACATCATCAAACATACCTTAGCCTAGCTACATGCATGGCCGAACCTCTTCAACCTTTCTTCTTCCTTCCTCCTTAAAATTTTTGGCCAAGGATGAGCCAAAGGATGAGCATTTTTTTTCTTTGTTTTTCTTTCTAGTTTCGGCTAAATGAAGATGAAAAAGGATGAACAAAATTTTCTCCTTTCTTTTCTTTAGCTCACGGCAATGGGGGGGGAAACAACCACTCATTTTTTTGTTTTTCCTTTCTTTATTACCCATACTCCTTATTTTATTTTTTTCCTACATACCTCACTAGGCCAACATGTTCCCAACATGTTTCCACCCATAGCATGGCCAACCACTAGCGCAAATTTTAGGTAATTTGACATGAAAACCCATCATTTTCACAACATGCATTAATAGACCATTTTAAATTAGCCTATCATATTTTCACCATGTCTCATATCGATCCCTATTTAATAATTTCTCATGCAATTGGCAAAATTGGAGAATGAAACTTCCACATACTCATGTACACACATAATAAGCATAGAATATGGAAATCAATTATTTTTATGACTCGGTTTAGCGGTCCCGAAACCACTTCCCGACTAGGGTCAATTTTGGGCTGTCACAAAATCTGCCCATTTCATACCAGTTTATACTGATTACTCGTTGTAGAAGCTGACTAGACTATATTGTCTAAGATAGTGAGATTGCATGGGGTACCGATTTTCATAATTTCTGATAGAGATCCTCACTTAACGTCTCAGTTCTAGAAGAAGTTACATGAAGCTTTGGGTACAAGGTTGGACTTCAGTACTGCATTCCATCCTCAGACAGATTGTCATTCAGATGGGTGATTCAGATACTGGAGGACATGTTGAGGAGTTGTGTGATTGATTTCTGAGGTAGTTGGGAGGATACTTACTGCTAGGAGAGTTTGCTTATAATAATAGTTATCAGTCTAGCATACAGATGACACCTTACGAGGCATTATATGGTTGTAGGTGTCGTACTCCTTCGTGTTGGACTAAGTTGGGCGAGCGAAGTGTTCTAGGCCCTGAATTAGTTTCTGATACTGAGGATAAAGTTAGGCTAATTCGGGATCAACTGAAGGCGGCAGCAGACAGACAAAAGTCGTATGCAGATCTAAAGCATAAGGAGATTGAGTATTTTTTGGGGGACTTTGTTTTTCTCAAGGTCTAGCCATGGAAGAAGGTACTGAGGTTTGGATGGAAGGGCAAGTTGAGCCCTAGGTTCATTGGGCCTTACCGCATACTGAAACATGTGGGACCAGTTGCCTATCAGCTAGAGTTACCTCCAGAGTTAGATCGGATCCACGATGTGTTGCACGTCTTTATGTTGAGGTGCTACCTCTCTAATCCCACACATGTTATTTCGATTGAGGAGGTTGAGGCTAGACAAGATCTGACTTTGAGAAGGAGCCAGTTTAGATACTGGATCGTGATGTAAAGGTTTTAAGGAAAAAGTGATGTAAAGGTTTTAAGGAAAAAGTCTATCCCACTGGTTAAGATACTATAGTGTAATCACAGCTCTAAAGAGGCCACGTGGGAACCTAAGGAGGCAATGCGACAACAATACCCTCATCTGTTCTGATCAGGTAAAATTTTGAGGCTGAAATTTCTTTTAGGGGGTAGAGTTGTAACACCCTAAAATCCTAACTAATTATTTTTATATGTTTGCAGTACATAAATGCATGTCTGCTTCAGTGGTTAAGTGTTCTGGGAAGTGTCTGAGAAGTCTAGGGTTCAACCCTTGACTTGTGCAAAAGTTTTATTTTTAATATGAATAAACTTCAGTCCCTAGTCAGTAGGCTTTTAAATTAATGTGAGTATAACATGACAGAAAGGGCAAGCTGGTCTAAGGGATAAGTGGCGTGCTGTTGGTTCCTGAGGTCTGGGGTTCAAGTCTTGGCAATGCAGAGGAAGGTTTTAATTTGCTGGATGCCGTGTGAGTGTTTGTATGTCAGTGGAATTCTGATGCTAGTGGGCAGTTGGATTGTTTGAGGGGTGTGAGGATTGTGTGGCCAAATTCTAGGAGGATATTATGGAGAAATTTGGGAATAGGTTGAGTGTTGAGTCGATTTTGAACTCCCTTTTCTTACTCAACATTTTGGCAAGGGTGTAGGGCGCTTCTCATTTTTTGTTCTCTATTTTATTCTTTGTTGATTTTTTTTGGTTTTATTACTCTTTGCTGGAGATTTGTTATTTCCTGTCCCCATTGATTCCTTCTCTTTTTCTAAGCTATTCGTCTCAGCCTCTCTTTTCCTCATAAAAACCTTTGCCAAATTCTTGTTATTTCTCCCTCTCTCAATCGGTTCTAAGCAGTCACCATCTCCTTTTGTGCTATTGCCGAATATTTCTTCTCTCCCCCTCTCTTACTTTCAGTTTCTCTCTAAAAGGGGGATTGGCTTTGGTGCTCCTCTTTCCCCTTGGCTGAATACTTGATCTTCCCCATCCTCCCTCTTCTGTCGATTTTCCTCTCTTAAGCAGTTGGTTTTGTCCAGCGCGAGTTGCTTTTGGTTGGTAAGTCTTTTGGTAAAGGTAGAAGTTATGTCTCAAACGTTGTGAGTAATGTTGTTATTAATTAATCTGTTAAGTTCCTAACATGCGGTCATGTCACATTGCCGTTGGAAGCAACAACTCGTAACGAACTTGGTTTACCAGTGGTATCATAAGCTATACCTTTTTAGAGCACTAGGGTACGCAACACGAATGTAGGTCAATTATTGTTGTTTTATCGGTTTGGTTCCAAGCGTGACTAACATTGGATATGGAATTGTCATTTGTTTTAGGTGCGGTTCATCTCAAGAGGGGTTGCGTACCTAGAATCCTATCAGGTGTGTACAAACACAACTTTGGCTATAGTAATCGACAAAAGTCGAAATAAGTGAACGTCAACGCTACACGGGCTGCATTTAATCGTGTGATAGTCTATATGGCCCAACTTGGGCGTATGATCGTTGAAGCCACACATAAGTGATTTCATGGGCTGAGGTCGTATTAGGCCATGTTGGGTCAAAATGGGTCGTGTAAGCCCTACAGGCGAGTGGGCCCCATAGGTGAGTAGGCCTCACAAGCCAGTGGGCACCATAAGCAAGTGGGCCTCACACGGGTAAACCAAACAGACGTGTAGAGAATATTGGGACAGGCTGTGTAATCCACACTGCCAAGGCCATTTCTGGGTTATGTGGGCCACACAAATGTGTGGGCCCACATGAGTTGCAATATGAGTCGTAAGCCATTTACACTGTTTGACTATTAAGGTTGCACGGGTCACCCGAGATGACTGTGGACCTACTGTTTGGTCGGTTAGTGTACCTAGACCCTCTAATTGATAAAATAACTGAAATGCCCCTATATGATAAAATGACTATTATACCCCTATGAGATGTATGATTATATTTAAGCATGCCCTTTAAACATATTGAATACATGTATGATTTTATGACATGATGCATGATTTGTTGCATGGGGATGGGATTTATTATTATTGGAGGAAGTGTATTGTACTGCCAGCTCTACTGCAAATACTGTTTAGTGCCGCAACCGGTACTACTTAGAGTGTCAGGATGGGTGGGTTGATTTTATCCCCACATGGAGTGTGGGGTTGGACTGAGATGGAGTGTAGAGGCTGGTTGGGTAGGATTTCTTATTTGCATTACTATACTATTACTGTCACTAAGTTGGGCTCAGGCCCAAACTGATATTGATACTGTAATGGGCTAAGGCCCTGACTGAAACTGAACCATGACTGAATTGGGCTTAGGCCCAAACTATATATGCTCACTGTTTGGTCATTTGATGTGGGATTTCACACTGAGTTTTTCATAACTCACCCATTTGTTTATCTGTATAGGTAACCCCCAGTCGTAGGTGGATCAGTGCTGTGAGAGACTCAAAGGTGGCCACACAACTGCACGTACTTTCGTATTTAATTTTTAAATTATGAGTAATTTTATTTTGGGTATTTTATTTCTAATAAGGCCTTTTTGGATTTTATTCTTAGTTTGGGATTTAATTTGCTTTGGTTATATCTGCTAGTCTTAGGAACTAGAGTTTTAAAAAGGAAACAACGTTTTTACAAAATAAACGTAAGAAAGCGATTGTTTAAAAAAAACTACCGCTGTAAAATGATAGCTTGACATTCAAAAAGTCTTTAAAGTAAATACCTTTTAATTAGGACACAAGTTTAAAATGAAAGACATGTTTTTAAATCATTATTAAGATCATACAACGTAATTAAATATGGAAAGGGTTTTTGAACAATATCACATTTGGCGAAAAACACTTCAATGTGACATCTCCAGATTTGGCCATAACGTCCAGGCCCGATTTGGGGTGATATAGCACCGATATAGATCAGATCCATCGCACGTAATTTCTTTGACAGAGTTTGAAATTAAACCTAACATGACGTGTAGCAAAGAGCAGATCAGAATTTTATCTCGAGAGGTTAAAAAGTTGAGAAATAAGAGCATAGATTTAGTAAAGGTTTTGTGGCAACATCACGGGGTTGAAGAAGCCACATGGAAACCTGAGGACGCTATGAGAAAATTGTACCCTAACCTCTTTTCTTGCAAGATTTTCGGGGACAAAAATTTTGAAGGGAGGGAGAGTTGTAATAGCCGGTTTTTACTCAAATCAGAACAGTGGTTTCAGGACCACAAATCTGAGGTTGAAATAATTATTTTATTAATATTTTAATTTTTACAGCATTATAATATGATTGTGTGAAATTTTCGTCAAGCAATTTTATCGTTTGAGTGTTTAATTTGATAAAAATGACTAAATTGCGTAAAGTGTAAAAGTAGAATTCTATTAGTTAAAGGTATCTAATAGCTATGGAATATTACAGTGGAGGTCCTTAAGTGCTAATTAACCCATTAAAGAGTTAATGGATGATAATGGCTTGGCATATAGTGAAATAATTAATGTTCATTAAGTTAATTTTGTAATTTAGTTATTAAAGATAAATTAAATGAAATAAAATCACATATCATCATTTTATTTCTTCATCTTCAACTGAATACTCAAAGGGAGGAAGCAATTTTTATGCATTTAGGGTTCAGTCACTTTGAGGCAAAGTTGGTAAGTGATTTTTGTCTCGTTTTTAATGATTTCAATGTTTTTTAGAACGTTGCAGCTTAATCTAGCTAGCCCAGGGACTAATTGGCAAAATTCTTAAAGGTTTAAGGTTTTGCCATTGATGAAATAACATGTGTTTTGATGTTTAATGGTAGAAAATGTATGCTTGTTGTTAGATAAATAACATTTCTAAAGTAATTTTTGACAAAATTGTCATTTAGGGATTTAATTAAGAAATGTTCAAATTTTGTGGTTAAATTGTGAAATAAATGAAAAATATGGGCTTCTAGGGACTTAATTGAAATTTGGATAGCATGGGTTTAAGTTGAATTTCATGAATTTTCATTTTTATGAGTTAAGGACTAAATTGTAAAAATGTTTAAATATTAGAGGCAAAACTGTAAAGTTGTTTTAATGTGTATTTTGGACTAAATTGAATTGATTGATGATTAAATAAGCTAAATTTGATATTATATAGATCAAGGAAAGCGAAATTCGAATTTTGATTGGGGGAAAAATAATGTGTTGGATTGGTCGATCTACTTTGTCGTTTTTACATTCGAGGTAAGTTCGTATCTAATAAGTATTGTTATATTTGTGTTTTAAATGCTTTGATATCCCATAAATTATGAATACGACCTTGCGGACATATTCGATGATGATTCGCCAAATACGACCTTAGGAATAGATTAGGATACAAATGACATGTCATTAGAGATTATGTGATTTGTGTGCTAGTCCGTACGTCCTATCGGTGGCTAAGTTATTCGACATGTATTGTGGATACTCGTTAGCTTGTGTGAGTAGCACTGTGTAGCCTCGTGATGACCGTCAGCTTGTGTGAGAAGACCCATTAATAGCTTGAGAGTGAGCATTATATGTGATATGAGATTGAGATAGCTTTGGCTATATATGTGGCACTTAGTATGCGAGTTTCCCGGGTATCTGATAATATCTGAATGATTCAACAGGTATATGAAGGATATGGATGAGTATGAGATTGATATGAGATGGTACAAGTATGTACATGAACTGTATAAGCTTTAAATCGGAGAAACTTGTAAAGTTCACATCTAATCTTGTGATTGAATATTTGATAGGTTTCTGTATTTATATAAGTTGTATATTCATATGACCAAATGTTTGAATTGTATATTTTTGGTAAATTGAGTTATTTTCATACGAGCTTACTAAGCTTTAGAGCTTACTAAGCTTTATAGCTTACATTATTTTTTTCCATATTTGATAGGTTTCTGTATTTATATAAGTTGTATATTCATATGACCAAATGTTTGAATTGTATATTTTTGGTAAGTTGAGTTATTTTCATACGAGCTTACTAAGCTTTATAGCTTACATTATTTTTTTCCATGTTTTATAGTGAAATCAAACCTTGCTCAGTTTCGGGAATCGTCGGAGATCTCATCACACTATCAAGCTATTATTTTGGTACTTTTGAATCTATTTTTTTGGAATATATGGCATGTATAAGAGCTTTGGTCATTTTGGTATATATTTTGGTAATGAATTTAGCTATTTGAATTGGCCTATAAATGGTATGTGTTTGGTTTTATTTATAGCCATGTGAATTGGCTTATTTTGTAATGCTTGGGAATGTATATCTATATATGTTAATGGCCTTGGTTATGTGATGGGTATTTGTTATATAAATGCTTGTGGTGAAAGGTTGAATTGTGAGATATGGCTATGGTAATAGCCAAGTAATATATGTTTGAAAGTGACCATATGGATGTTTTGTAGATATGTACTTGATATGAAATTGAATGTCAAATAATGATACTTGTGTGACTTGTGGATGATGATATAAAATTGGCATGAATTAAGCTTGGTTGAGATTGATTTGAATGTTTATGTATGCCAAGTTTTTGTGCCAGGTGGGTTAGTATAGGTGTGTGCAAATTTTGGTGGCAAGATGACTTGGTAAATACCCTATTTTTGTCCACACGGGCAGAGACACGGGCTTGTGTCTCAACCGTGTGTGACACGTGGTCAAGTTACACGGCCGTGTGTCCCCTGGTGTTGAATAAGAAATCAAGTCAGTATGCTCCACACAGCCCAGCACACGAGCATATGACTTGGTCGTGTGGCATAAGTCAATATACCCTACAAGTTTGGCACAACCTAGCACACAGCTTGGCACACGAACGTGTGTGGCCATTTCGAAGGGCACACAGGTGTGTGGTTGGCCGTGTGACCCAAGTCAGAGAGTTACACGGGGTAGGACACGGGCTGGGACACGGTCATGTGATCCCATTTCGAATGTCCACACGGCCAGTTACACGGGCATGTCTTTGGCTATGTGAGACACATGACCAGGCCACACGGGCGTGTGTCCCCTGTATTTTGTAAAATTTTCTAAGTTTTCCAGAAATTTCATAAGTTATCGTTTAGTCCCGAACCACTTCAAATGCAGGTTTTGGGCCTCGTAGGCTCATATTAGGGACATTATGAATGTATGTTAATGTTTTACATTTGAATTGGAAAAATGAATGTGAAATGTATGGTTATTTGCGAAAGAAGTTCGGTAATGCTCCGTAACCCTATTCTGACTTTGAATATAAGTGAGGGGTGTTACATTAGGACTCGTGTATTGCTTCCCATGTCTCTATTAAAATACCCTACTAAATCATTCGAAAGATTATACGAATCCTGTGATTTCTTTGAAGAAGAATGATAGGGTTTACTCATTGGCCTCTTTCTCAAATCTCTAGCCTCAAAATTGGCTTTTCTCTTTTCCTTGCGAAGTTTCTCAGCTTTGCAAGCTCTATCGACTAAAGCAAAAAATTCTTTCAATTCCAGAATCTCGGCTAGAAGTTTAATGTCTTCATTCAACCCGTCTTCGAATTGCTTACACATAATTTCCTCAGTGGAGACACATTCTCGAGCATATTTACTTAGTCTCATAAATTATCTTTCGTACTCGGTCATAGTCATTTGACCTTATCTCAGTTCCAGAAATTCTTTACGCTTTTGATCGATAAATTGATGACTTATGTATTTCTTTCTAAACTATGTCTGAAAGAATTCCTACGTGACCCTTTCTCTCGGCACCACAGATATCAAAGTGTTCCACCACTAATATGCAGTATCTCTCAGAAGTGATACAACGCATTTGACACATTCAGCTAGTGTACAAGACAGTTCATCAAATACCCAAATCATATTCTCAAGCCAAAACTCGGCTCTCTTGGGATCATCATCAACTGTAGCTCTAAACTCTTTGACCCCGTGTTTTTAAATTTCATCCATAGGTGGCTTACTCAAATGTAAAGGTTATAAACCTTGAGGAGCTACACGAACCGGTTGGGGAATCGGTGGGTAGAGGTTGCTGAGCAGCCGGGTTATTTCAGACAAACTCAGTGAACCATTCATTCATCATTTGGAAGAAAGCTTCCTTGGCCTCTCCTTCCTGACTATCAGACATAGGTCTCGATTTAGAAGGCACTACTCCCTGAAATGGAGGCTGGCGCATTCCTTTCAACATCATCAGCCACTGTTCGATTGGGATCCATAGCTATATGAAAACACGATTTAAAACAGTCAAGAGATATCATACTATCGCAGGTTATATATGGCATGTATAACTAGACTCACACACGCTACGTTACTCCTACAATTGACTAAATCGTAGCTTTGATACCAATAAGTGTAACACTCCTAACCTATATCCGTTATCGGAATAGGGTTACGAAGCATTACCTGTAACAGCCCGGCTTAGACCCTAGTCAGAATAGTTGTTTAGGGACCACGAATCGGAGTCAAAAAAATATTTTAATATTATATTTCATGCTTAAAGTATGTGAATTGATATGTGTGAAATTTTCATATGAAAATTTGATCGTTTGAGTGCCGATTTGTTAAAAAGAACTTAATCGCGTAAAATGCCAAAGTGGCAATCTAATTGTTAAAGCACTAAATTGCTATGCTTTATTAATTTCTAAGTCCTTAAAATGGAATTATGCCACTATTATGGTTGATGGACGGTAATGGACATTAGTTTTAAGGTTTCATAATTAAATTACAAAGGTTAATTTTGTGGCTGTGTGGCTAAGTCAGTAGCCTCCCTAATTTTCACACGGCCGAGCACACGAGCTGTTCTCGTGGCCATGTGGACAAGTCAGTATGTATGCTCTATTTTGCCACAGCCTAGACACACGGGCGTGTCTAATACAGTGTGAGGCACATGGCCTGACCACACGGGCGTGTGACCTCCGTAACTTTGAAAAACGTTAAGTTTCGAAAAAAAATTTGTATGTGTTCAGTTTAGTCTCGTTGGCCTAAGGAAGGGACTTTATGCTGATTTTTTATTATGAAATGATAATGTATGACTTTTGATTGCTAAATATCCCGATATGTCCGGTAATGCCTCTTAACCCTAGTCCGGTGACAGATACGAGTAAGGAGTGTTACATTTTTTTGGTATCAGAGTTATGGTTTAGTCAGTTCTAGAGCTACCATAGCGTATGTGAGTTTAGCTATACATGCCACATTTAACCTGCGATAGTGTGATATCTCCCGACTCTGATGAAAATTATTTTGATAAGGCTGGTAAGTTTTCCAACCGAGCTAATTCTGATAGTTCAACAGTAAATACTCAAATGCTTAAGTGAAAATGTGTTGATTATAAGTTGAAACTATAAAGGTATGGATCAAATTATATGACATGTCGTTATTGATAAATGTGGTAATGATATGAGTATATGAGTTGTGATATGTGGCCTATGATTACTATATGAAATGCTTTGATTGTGAATTAGTGATTTGAGTTGACATATGAACTATGTGATAAGTATAAAAGAGAGTAAAAGCAAATGTTTATTAAATCTTTTGAGAATGTGAAATTAGAAATGAACTGGCTATTTGTGATAGTATGTATTGTATATTTATGTGCCAGTTAAATTTAAGGCTTTACTACCCTCACCCCCTTATCCGTAAAATGTTACAATGAAATCTGTAAGATTTGGGTTGAATAAGCTCATGAGTGTAGAGTTACAGAAGTCCGTGTTTGGAAGATTAATAATGTGGTCAGAAAAGTGAACGAATCAGCAAATGAAGACAGTATTGAAAGAGATATTGGATAGTTCTGAAAACTATTCAGATTATACAAAGTCACTGTTAACAAAGAAGTTGAATTCGATGAGATAAAAGTATTTACGTATGATATCGAAAGAAAGGTATTAATTGAAAGATCTTTTGCATTGATTTCTGTTATTGATGGGATAATATGGACTTAATGATGACAGAATTAGACAGTTGAATAATGTTTTAATTATATTGATGGCTGGGTGCAGTGGTTATAGTCGGGTAGTTACTATGACTTCTTCTGGACATTCTATGTGTACATTTATCCTTAGAAGTATATGTGACTGTTTAATTTCAGAAGGAATTCTTATCATATGAGAACATTAGCTAAACATGCTTATAGACAAAAGCATCGTTGGTCTGTTTGGGTTATGTTTAACATTTCTCTGTCTTTCTCTAGTATTTATTCTATTGTATGGATATGAAAGTCGAAGGTAAAATCTGTATAATGCTAATATTATGTTTCTATTGGCTATTGTTCTGCTGAATATACGTGACGATTATATTGCTTCTATTATTGTGGATTTCTATATTTACGAGTGACATCGTTCTTTCTGGAAAATTTCTGGGATATCATCAAAATTGTTATCATTCTATATGGGTTGTAATTTTCAGAAATCCTGTGTAGCTTCATACATTGAAATTTCATTATTCTGGTTTTCTTATGATTTTATATGATTATCTATAATAGATATCTATTTGACCGAAATGGTTATATCAATTATAATCATAATTTCTGTTCTGAAATTTGGGAGTACTACAGTACCGTTATCAGAGTTATAAAAGTTGTGTTTCTGCATTGGTTACTGTTCAAATCATATTTGATTTTCTTCTGGGTTCAAATACTTTATTAACAGCCAGGATATTATCTATTGTTATGGGTAAGACATCGGTCTTATTATGACATTATGATTTCTATTGGATGATTGTGGCATCTGTATAATGATATGTCTGGGTTATCCTTTTAACGAGAGGAAAAGATTTCTTCGAAAAGACTAATTCAGTAGTTTAGTCTAATCTGAATTATTTGATTGAAAAATTAATTTGGTTATATGTGTTTGAATCTATCCACCGGATTGGAAATAAACTTTGAACGTACATGTGTGAATTGAGGGATAGTCTGGAGGAAGAATTCGCATTCTTGAAGACTTGATACAGAATTATATCTATCGGAACAATTCTATCTGAGAAATGTTGTGGTAAATTAAACTTAGTTTGATTGTTGAAGTTTCCTTTTTGCATAGAGATATTGTCAACTGAAACATCAGTACTGGTTTAGTCTAAGTTAAAGAAAAAGTTTATGATCTTCAGTTATGCGTCAATGAACGGTTTGAAGTGTGTTCTAATAATAGAGATATCTTGTGATTCTATACAGTTAAAGTTGCATGAAAAGAGTTATGTGACATATTTGATGATTACAAGAGTTTAAAATGTTTGACGTTGCAAAGCAAGACCCGAACTTGGCATAGCAAAGCTAGCTCGAATTGTCAAATAACTTTTGATTCTGTAAGTATATATTATTATTCGAGGGAAATGATTATAGTTTCGAATGATCTAAATAAGAAACTTTTGTGTGCTTATGAACGATGAATACATGATTGATCTCATCAGAGGATGATTATATGTTAGCTGGAATAGAAGTTAAATTGATGCTTATTAAGTGAATTCGTGAAACTTAGAAATGTGTTATCAAATTATAAGTTAAAAAGAGGTTCATCATAAATTGATTTCTGATTCAGAACTTCAGATGTGGAATTGATGATTGTTTGCTGCTTCGAGATAGAATCTGTATACCAAGAAGCTCTAAGATTGTATAATCATTGTTGCAGGTGGCTCACAGTTCCAGTTAGTCTGTTCATACAGGAGTAACAAGATGCATGATAGTCTAAGAAAGTGGTATTGATAAATGAGTATAAAACGTAATATTTCTGACCTTGCGGTTAAATGTCTGAGCTATCAACAGGTTAAAGTTAATTATTAACTTCAAGACTATTTCAACATGTTTTGATATATAAGTAATTATGAAATAGAATATTTTGATGGATTTTGTATCGGGATTATCTCTTATCATTGAAAAAGATAGATGTTATCTAAATTATTGTTAACTGTCTGAATAAGTCTTTCTGTATGCATAGATTTCTCTTTTAATAAATCAGTTAAGTTATTCGTTTCAGAGACTTTCAGTTTGCACATGGTGCCAGTCATCATTTTTTTAGATTAAAATCTAAAATTCATATGGTAATTCTTGGAGAAATTATAGTAAGCTATGAGTACGAGGTTGTTATGAAAATTCTTGAAATATTTATTTGTCACTGTGTTTTAGAGTTTCAAAGCAACTAAGAAAGATTATTGCTGTTTTATAAACTATCAGGGGAGTATAAAAGTGGACATTGTATAAGGTATCGTATATGGCAGTTACCTAACTCTGTTGTTCAGGATCGAGCTTTATGAGTAAATGATTCATGAGATTAATATCATCAGTGAAATAAAGCAGAAAATGAAGGTAACTCAATACAGTTAGAAGCAGATTCAGTTTAATATGATATATAGCGAAAAACATATCAGAATCTTAATTGTGAGATTAAAAAGATGTGAAATCTAAAGCTATATGATAATTTGCAATGTACTATGTGAAAGAAAATCCTTAATTTACTTTCTAGTAAGATTTTCGGGGATGAAAATCCCTAAGAGGGAAGAGTTGTAACAGCCCGGTTTAGACCCTAGTTGGAACAGTGGTTTTGGGACCACGAATCCGAGTTAGAAAAATATTTTAATATTATATTTCATGCTTAAAGTATGTGAATTGATATGTGTGAAATTTACGTATGAAAATTTCATCATTTGAGTGCCGATTTGGGAAAAAGGACTTAATCGCATAAAATGCAAAAGTGGCAATCTAATTGTTAAAGCACAAAATTCCTATGGTTTATTAATTTCTAAGTCCTTAGAATGGAATTATGCCACCATTATGGTTGATGGACGGTAATGGGCATTAGTTATATGGTTTCATAATTAAATTACAAAGGTTAATTTTGTAATTGGTATAATAATTAGTAATAAATAAAACAAATCAATAAGATAGTGGTGTTCATCTTTTCATGGCCGATTGCTAAGTAGAAAAGAAGCCATGAATGAAGCCTTTAAGTTCGGCACCTAGGGAGCTTAATTTGGGTATGTGTTTTACTCAGTTTTTTATGATTTTTATGTTTTTGAGATCGTTGCTTTGTCTTCTACATAGCCCATGCTTTAATTTTCAGAATTGATGAAGAATTTTTTATTTTCAATTTTTGGTAATGTGATGAAATTGTTGTTTGATGATGAAGAATAAATCTTTGATGCTTGATTTTCATATTTAATTAAGTGATTTTTTGATAAAAATGTGTATTAAGGACTAAACTGAGAAATTTGTAAATTGAGAGGTCAGAATGTGAAATAAATGAAAGAAATGGGCTGATAGGGACCTTAGTGAAATTCGGCCAAGCATGGGTGTGGTCAAATTTTGAATATTTTGTGTTTCGTGAAATAAGGATTAAATTTTGAAAAATGTAAAATGTTAAAGGCTAAAGTGAAAATTTCCCTTTTATGTATTTTTGGATGAATTTAATTGAATATGTGATTAAATAAGTCGAATTTGTATTGAATTAGATCAATAAATGAGGAAATCAGATTTGGATCGGGGAATGTCAAAAATTGTCGAATAGTTGTTATGTCCCGTTCGTGTCCGTGCGAGGTAAGTTTATAAGTAAATAAATGTCGTTAAATTCAATTATATATATTAATGGTGCTAAATTGAATTATTACTTGTGTATAGGTATATGCTGAATTGAATTAAGCATGGGAGCAAAATTTATGAGCTTGAATCAATCGAGTTACGACGTCTGAAAGCCTCGTATGAACCTTAGGAATAGTTAGGATACATATGTCATGACATAGGATTCCGATATGTGTTATCGTGTAAGACCACATCTGGGACGTTGGCATCGATTTGTGATTTATGTGTAAGACCATGTCTGGGACATTAGCATCGTATATGATTTCGTATAAGACTCTGTCTGGGACAGTGGCTTCAATATTTGATTACATGTAAGACCACGTTTGGGACGTTGGCGTTGTATGAGCTTATGAGTTATCTAAGTATCCTTATTGATTCCGAATGGTTCAATGGGCATTCCGAGAAATAAATGAGTATATGAATGTGCATTCGAATCAGGTATGTTGTGATGTATATGAAATTAAGCAATGAAAGTGAGTATGATTATGATCAATTGATATATGATCTATGTGAAAATGAGATGTGGATACTAGCAAGTGAACTATGATCAAATGAGTTATATGAGAAATGTGGAGTTATAATTGTGTTTTACCATAATGATTCAGGTATATGTGATTTGTATATGAAATTCTGATATGGAATGTGAGTATGATTCAAATGACGATATGTGAAATATATGACAATGAACGATGTGTTATATATGCTCATTATATGAAATTATGGTCCTATGTTTCAGACATGAGAATTATAAAAATGGAACATGGTTTGGATGTGTGATTTGTTATGCTTATTGGGGTTTTGAAATGCATAAAAAGAAATTGATATATTTCTCTGCATGAAATGTAACAAATGACCATGTTTCAGTTGGTTCTATAATGAAATTGTGCAAGCTTAATTTATATGAATGATCTAATGGTCGTTATTTGAAATTGAAAGAATGGTTTATATGTTCATTGATAAATAAGCTTAATGAAGTTACTTAATGTGGTGATGTTGGATTATATAAGATAAGTGATTGAATATATGTATGAAGTTAACTAAATTTGGTTTATTCAAGTTGAATTATATACATGATCTTCTGAAGATTTATTTGCTTATGGCTTACTAAGCTCTCGAAGCTTATTTTGTGTGTTTTTCCTACGTTTATAGATTTTCAGAGATCTGCTCAGGTTGGAAGTCGATGGAGATGTCATCACACTATCCGGTTATCAATTCAATAAATAATGTTTTGAGCTTTGGTTATGTGGCATGTATAGGCTATAAGTATGTGAATATGTTTTGAGATGTAAATATATGTTTTGCCAAGTGATATGGCTTGATAGGATGTGAATATGGTTTGGTTTTGTTATGGTTTATGTGATGAGAAAATGGTATGATTTGATGCATATGAATGACTAAATGAAATGATCAATTTGGTATGTGTTTAATTGTTAAATTTGGTATAAGTTTGGCATGAAGATGGATAAGAAATTGAGATGTTGCTAATGTATAATTGAATGAATTTGCATTATGATTTTTGTACGTTTTGGTATAGATATTGAGCAAGAAATAGATTGATGATTACATGACTTGAATGGTGGAAGTTTTGAGATTGAAATTGGCTGAAAATGTGGTATATGATGCTTGTATGTGCTTGTAGGGAGGACTCAAATTGGGTGGCATTTTGGCCTTGTAAATGGCCTATTTTGTTCCCATACAGGTAGAGACACGGGCGTGTGTCTCTGCTATATTACTTGAGGGCCACTTCAAAGTGAGCCTAGGCAGACCACACGATTGCACACACGGGGGTGTGCCAGGCCGTGTGGCCAAGTTAGTAGACTCCCTAATTTGCACATGGCTGGGCACATGAGCGTGTCTCTTGGCCGTGTGGACAAGGCAGTAAGTATGCTCTGTTTTGCCATGGCCTAGACACATGGACGTGTCTAATGTAGTGTGAGGCACACGGCCTAACCACACAGGCGTATGAGCTCCGTAACTTTCAAAAATGTTAAGTTTTGGAAAAAAAATTTGTATGTGCTCTTGATCTCTTTCTAATGTATCTTTAAGGTCTCGTTGACCTAAGGAAAGGACTTTTTGTTGATTTTTTATTTTGAAATGATGATGTATGACTTTTGATTGCTAAATATCCCGATATGTCCGGTAATGCCTCTTGACCCTAGTTTGGCGATGGATACGGGTTAGGAGTGTTACATTACCAGACCAATTCATAAACAATCGTACAATTTTAATTGCAATTCTCATATCAATTAAAAACCATACAAATACAATCATATAGTCCCTAACACGAGCCCTCGATGCCAAAAACAAGCATTCAAAGTGGTTCGAGACTAAAGCGATAGCTCAGGAAATTTTTTTGAAAACATAGAAAATTTTTCAAAATACATGGGACACAGACCCGTGTGGCCCGACCGTGTGTCTCACATGGCCAAAGACACCCTCGTGTCACAGGCCGTGTGGACATTCAAAATGGCTGTGTCCCAGCCTATGTCCGAACCCGTGTAACTCCCTGACTTGGGTCACACGGCCAACCACATGCCTGTGTGACTAGCCTGTGTACCCTAAGAAATGGCCTGACACGCCTGTGTGCCAGACCGTGTGCTAGGCCATGCCAAAACTGTAGGGTAGACTAATTTATGCCGCACGACCAAGTCACACGCCTCTGTGCTAGGCCATGTGGAGCATACTGACTTGGTTTCTGATAAACATCAGGGGACACACGGCCGTGTCACCTGACCATGTGTCACACAGGGCTGAGACACGTGCTCGTGTCTCTACCTGTTTGGACAAAAATAGGCTATTTCTCAATCCATCTTTCTCATCCAAAATTGCATGCACCTAAACATGTCAAATGGAATCAATAGGCATTCAAACCAATTTCAATAAGCCTAAATCATGCCATTCCAAACACCAACAACTATAATGGTCATAACATCATAATTTTCCAATCTAAAACATACTAAAACCTTTAAGAATTCACCTAATTGATTGTAACACCTCTTACCGGAGTTCGACACCGACACCGGGTATGAGGCATTACCGTTCACAAATCACATACACATGTACTAAGTCAGATCATACGAGCCCATTAAAATTTAAAACTTTTTCTAACTTTGTTTAAACTCCTCAATATGGGCCTACGAGGCCTCAAACATCCATTGGAATCTATTTAGAACCAACTCGGATCCTTAAACCAACTTCATAAAAATGACCCTTGAAACAGGGCACACACCCGTATGGAAGGGCAACACGCCCGTGTGGAAGGGGAACACGCCCGCGTGGCCACTATGGCATGGCCATGCTGATGGTCCGTGTGGTTCACACGGCCTAAGCACAAGCAGACAAGCCCGTGCCCCTAGCCTGTGCGAATTAAATTCTAAATCCAAACCTACAGGGGTTTTCACACGGCCTGACACACACCCGTGTTCATTGCCCGTGTCCCTTACACGGCCATGACACATCCGTGTCTCAGCCCGTGCCTAAAAACCTCGACATTCTGTTTCTGACGTCAGCATCTAATAAGGGGTACACAGCCAAGGTAGACACCCGTGGCCAGAGGCCGTGTCCTCTACACGACTGAGACACACAGTCGTGCCTCTGACTGTGTATTTACTACCATGCATACTGACTTGAAAATTTTACGTGCATGGGACACACGAGCGGATAACACGCCCATGCGACTGACCGTGTGTCACACACGGCTAGACACATGTGTCACACATGGCCTACACACATGCCCGTGTGTCTACCTGTATGGGCAAAATAAGGCTATTTACCAAGCCTTCTTACCACCCTTACTTGCACTAACCTACATAACATCTAACATGACATATCCACACAACAATAAAACGCCTAACCAGCCACACATGGCATTATCTCATTCATGAAAATATCATCATTTGCATATATTAATAATAAACATTAGCCATTATCCAAGGCTTTATACAAAATGAAGGGATTCATCCCAAGCCAACACATTTGGCCAAATGAACATTGACACAAAACTCAAAAGTCTAAGCCTTATACATGCCATATTCAAAATAATAAAACCATCTATACCAAATGCTTCTGTTGATAGTGTGATCGATGCCTCCGACATCTGATAATCCTCAAGCTAATTAGGCGGCACTATAAGAAAATGAAAAGGAGAGGGAGTAAGCATAAATTTAGTAAATTGCATGCAAATAAATATAACACCAACTTTACCATTCATCATCATGCTCATTAACAAAAGTAGGCATAAGCACAACTTACTCATCACTATCCAATACAATTCACATAGCATATATCGAGCTCACATCTCATACATTTCAAATAGGTACTTGTACCACCCACAACATGGTTATACTTTTCTCATTTAACTTAAACTGTAACTCTCACCGTTGAACCATTTGGAATGCTATCGGATATTCAATAAGCCTCAAACATAGGGTATAATGCTGATTCCATGTCCCAGACATGGTCTTACACTGGCTCATCTATCAAATCGATGCCATGTCCGAAACATGATCTTACGCTGATTATCGAAATTGAGGCCGACGCCATGTCCCAGACATGGTCTTACACTAGCTCTCACATATTCGTGCCAATACCATGTCCCAGACATGGTCTTACGTAGCCGATGCATGTCCCAGACATTCTTGCACTTGCTTACATCTCGAGGCCAAAGCATGTCCCAAACATGTCTTACACTAGCTCTCGTCTCAATGCCAATGCCATGTCCCAGACATGGTCTTATACTGGCTCTCATAATGTGGCCGATGCATGTCCCAGACATGTCTTACACTAGCATACAAATAACCCGAATGTCATGGCATGAATATCCGATTTATTTCTTAAGGTTCAAACGGGAGTTCTACTATCTCAATATTCATCATACATAATCATTTCCACAAACAAGAAATTTATGCTATATCAATTCAAACATATATAATAACAATGTGGTTGTATTATTTACATACAACTTACCTCAGTACTCAAAATGTGGCGACTAGTTGATTTAATCTACTTGCTTGGCCTTCCCCCAGTCTAGGTTCAGATTTTGTATTTCTTGATCTAAAATGGCAACATTTAGTCATTTAATCATCAATTAAATCCAAATGCACAATAATTTATGATTTGGGCAAAATGACCATTTTACCCCTAGGCCCTAAAATTTATTTTTATCGAGTTTTCTTATTATTCAAGCTTAACCAACCATTTATCTCTCTTATGACAACCCCAAATTTCCAATATTTCACAACATTACTATCTATTTTAAAAACTTTACAAAATGGTCCTATTAGCATTTTCATGAGAAGTCCCTTCACAAAAGTTGTTTATTTTACAACCATGGTTCATTTTCTTCCATAAAATTTTAGAAAACAGCATGAACACTCTCATGGTAAAACCTTAGACTTTCAACAATTTAACAAAATAGTCCCCTTGTTAGAAAGCTCATGCTACAAGGGTTCTATAAATGTAAAACTTTTCAAGAATAGCCATTAAAGTCACTTACTTGCAATATTAGAGAGTGGCTAAAATTTTTAAAGCTCAAAAACCCCTACAATTGTTGAATTTTTGGTGGAGAATGAGATAGGGAAAAAGATGATATCTTTTCTCTTTATTTTATTTCATTTTGGTCAAATACTTTACCAAACTTCCACCTAATTTTGACTTTCTCTATCTTTTGTGTGACAGCCCTAAAGTGACCCTAGTCGGAAAGCGGTTTCAGGACCGCTAAACCGAGTCACCAAATTATTTGAATGTGATATTTATTGTCTAAAATATGTGATTATGAAGGTGTGAAAGTTTTAGGCTTCGATTTAGTAAATTGCATGTGAATTTAGTCAAAAGGACTTATGGGTGACATTTTTGAAATGTGATAGGCTAATCTACAAGGACCTAATAGTGCATGTAATCAAAAGGAGGACTTGCATGTCAATTTTTTCCCCCTAATATGTAGTGGCCGGCCATGAGCATGGGTGGACAAGATGTTATGGCTAAAAACATGTCATAAACATGTTGGGGTAATGCATTATGTAAGGATTAATAAAATAAAGAGCATGGGCAATAAAATATTAGTGTTAGTAGGATGAGAAACAAAAAAAAAGAAAGGATGTGTGTGATTGTCCCCCCATTGCCGTGAGTTGAAGGAAAGAAAAACAAAAAAAAATGTTCATCCTTTGGTTCATCCTTGGCCGAAAATTTTAAGGAAGAAGGAAGGAGTTCTTGCTTCATGTTTGGTTTGGAAGAGGATTAGGAGGAGGTTCAGCCATACTTGTATCTAGATTAAGGTAAGTTTGATGTTGTGCCATGAGATTCATGCATGTTTTTTTCGTTAGCTTGAGTTCTAACTAGCCCATGGTTCAAATCCTTACTATGTCATGGAGATGATATTCGGCTAAGGTGGATTTGTGTTGATGTTATTTGCATGCTAAAAGTGAAGCTTGTAATGATGCATGTGATGGTGGATTGATGACTCTTGAATCTTCTTTTTAGCATCTTTGAGTGAGACATTAAGTTCCTCGTTCAACCATGACCAAAAATTGAAATGGTATGGTTGTTGTTCACGTTATTGGATGAGAAATGGTAGTAAGGTGAAGTGCAAATGTTAGTGCTTGATTTACTAGTGTATATGTGTGTATTAGCCAAGTTTTGAACTTGAAACAAAATGGTGTTTAGTCAATACAAGTGACCATACTTGTAGAATGTATTAAGTGTTGCAATCGGCCCCAACATAGACATGTATGTTCGGCCATAGGTAGCCTATTGATGGCTTTAGCTTGACTTAGAAAATTCGGCTAAGGGGAAATATTAACTAGTATGTTGAACTCGATTCGTGATTTCGTACATATGTGACTCTAATGTCTAATGTATATATGGGCTAAGTACCTTGAGCTTCTCTTTTGATGTTCGAATGAATTGTATTAAATTGCTTGATGTGATTAAAAATGCGTATGACCATTGTGTATTTGAGCTAAAAGGTGGCCATATGACCTATCAAACTCCTTGTCATATTCGGCCATAAGCTAGCAAAATGAGACTTTAATGAGTTAAATTTGTTTGAATTAGCTCAAGAGCTTAGAGGACCACAATTGGATAAGGGAAAGCAAAAAGTGATCGAATAGCTGTCGAAATCGCTAGACCACATCCGAGGTAAGTTCTTGAGTAATAGAGCTTAAATTATGATTTGATTAGATCATGTTTTAAGCAAATCAAAATCATGCTCTTTGTGTGTGGCTATTGAGCCGAAATTGCAAGAGTGATAAGTGTCTTGTGTTTGAGTTTTGCTAATGAAAATGAAATACGAATGTGTCATGATTTATTGTTAAATGTGCATGGTTATTCGAATGATGTCCGGGCTAAGTCCCGAAGGCTTTGTGCTAAGTGACCATATCCGGACTAAGATCCGAAGGCATTTGTGCGAGTTACTAATTCCGGGCTAAGCCCGAAGGCATTGGTGCGAGTTACTAAATCCGGGTTAAGTCCCGAAGGCATTTGTGCGAGTTACTATAACCGGGCTATGTCCCGAAGGCATTTGAACGAGTAGCTATATCCGGTTAAATTCCAAAGGTACGTGATTCGGGAATGAACGATCTTTCTGTAAAAATTTCAGTTAATACGCTTGTAACATCCCAACATTGAGGTATGTTTCGTATGTGCTTTGAATTAGTTGAGCCCTTACAAATAAGTATTCGCTCAGTTGATAAATGAGCTACCGGCCTTTGGCTAAGTTGATCTTTGTGTATGAATATAAGGGTTGGTAATGTGAAGTAAGTATGATATTGAAATTTGTGCATATGAAATTATCTGTTTAGCTTCATGAATGCTATACTTTGGTTGTGTCTAAATTCTTTGCTCAAAACTTACTAAGCATTTAATGCTTACTCCATTTCTTTGATTCTCTGTTTTATAGATTTTGGTTCTTCAGCTATCGGACTCGGGATTTTGAAGTCGAAGTCGCCCACACTATCAAAGCTCCTTTCGGTATACTTTTGGTTGAACTTTGAAATGGCATGTATAGGACTACCCTTTTTGTTGTGGGTCATAGACCCTTTGGATTTGTATAATTTTGGATAGCCATGCGAAAATGGCTTATATATGTTTGAGCATAATGTTATAATCATTTGGTATGGATATGGTTATTGAGAGGTGTGGATATGCTTAACAAGGATTGGCCATAGGAATGGTTAATCACTATCATAATTTGTGCTATTTATGCTAAAAGGGCTAGTTGAATCATGGAAACTATGAAATAGGTGAAGTCTACCTTAAAGACAGATGCTGACAGCAGCAGTGGTGTAGATTTGGAAAATCACTAAAAATAGTAGAAATGGAATTAAATAGTGAATAAATTATGTAAATGAACCTTGATGAATCTATTTTCATAGGAAAGTAACGAAATGCTCATATGAATAGTATATTATGAGATGCTAAAGTTTTCGTGAGACAGGGTCAGAACGGTTTCTGGATCCCCTGACCTGACTTTGGAAATTCATTATAAATTAACCAGAGACATTTATAAGTCATGTAATATATGTATAGATTCATATTTGAGTCTAGTTTCTATAGAAACAAACACAATCAGTATTGAGGCCCTGTACAGGGAGATATCCAAATCGTAATGCATGAAGGTCAGTGTAGTCGCACCCTGTAACAGGGGAGATTTTAACTAATAAACTGTACTAATTGGCCCGACCAAAAATTCTAGAAAAAAATATGTAGATGGAAATATGAGTCTAGTTTCAGGGAAAAATTACGAAACTGATTTTTGAGTTTTATAACTCAAGATATGATTTTTAAGGTGACAGTGACACAGTTAGCCAACTGCCTGGAAATTTTTAAAATGGACTGTAAAAGTAAATGAATTAAGTCGGTTAGCACCTCATGCTCGACTCCGGCAACGGTCTCGGGTACGGGGTGTTACATTTTGTCTCCTATGGCCAGCCATCACTTATCCAAGGGTCTATTTTCCCTTTAAAGTCCCCCAATTTTGGTTCTCTAGCTATTTAACACCCTTAGCTATCAAAATAGAACTTTTGCACTTTATGTGATTTGGTCTTTTTTCACAATTGGGCTCACAATCGCTAAAATTAATTCACCAAAATTTTCATACTCTTATATAATCATGCCACAACACATAAAATAATATTAAAAATAATTTCTCTGACCTCGAATTAGTGGTCCCAAAACTACTGTTCCAATTAGGCCCAAAATTGGGCCGTTATAATTCTCCCCCTCAAGGATTTTCGTCCCCGAAAATCTTACCGATAAATAGATTTAGGTATTGGTCTCTCATGGTCTCCTCAGGTTCCCATGTGGCTTCTTCAATTCCATGTCTATACCATAATACTTTAACAAGTGCAATACTCTTATTCCTCAATTATTTTAGCCAAAATCTTAACCGGCTCTTCGCCATAAGTCATGTCCGAGCTAAGCTCAACCTCTGTCGGCGAGATCACATGCGAGTGGTCCAAACGGTAGCAACGTAACATAGACACATGGAATACATTGTGTATCTTTTCTAACTCTGATGGAAATGTTAATCGGTATGCTACCGAACCAATTCTTTCAGTCACCTCATAAGGTCCAATATATCATGGACTTAATTTTCCTTTCCTTCCGAATCGGAGAACCTTCTTCCACCGGGATGCTTTAAAAACGCTTTATCCCTGACTTGAAACTCGATCACTTTTTGTTTCAATTCCGTATAGGATTCCTGTCTATCCGAAACGGCCTTCAAAGAGTCACAAATCACCTTAACTTTCTCTTCGGTCTCTTTAACTAAGTCAACCCCGTGTATCTGATTCTCTCTCAGCTCGGTCCAATACAAGGGTGTTTGACACTTACGCACATGCAAAGCCTCATAAGGGGCCATTTTCAGACTTGACTGATAACTGTTGTTGTAGGTGAATTCAATCAGCAGTAAATATCTGTCCCAACTGCCTTGAAACTCAAGAACACAACATCGTAACATGTCTTTAAAGATTTGAATCACCCTTTCTGACTGACCATCGGTGTGAAAAGCCGTGCTAAAGTTTAGTTTCGCTCCCAATGCCTCTTGCAACTTTTTCCAAAACCGCGAGGTAAACCTAGGATCTCTATCCGAAATAATCGATAAGGGAACTCCTTGAAGTCTCACGATCTTAGAAACACATAGATCGACCAATTTCTTAAGGGAATAGTAAGTACGCACTGGTATAAAATGTGCCGCCTTAGTAAGTCTATCAACAACTACCCAAACTGAATCCTTTTTCCTTGGTGTCAAAGGCAACCCTGACACAAAATCCATAGTTACTCGGTCCCACTTCCACTCGGGAACCATCATAGGCTGAAGTAAACCTAAGGGTACTTGGTGTTTGGGCTTCACTTGTTGACAAACTAGACACTTAGAAACAAACTCAAAAATGTCTCTTTTCATCCCCGACCACCAGTACATTTTCTTCAAGTCGTTATACATTTTTACACTACCTGGATGGATAGACAAGCAACTACTATGTGCCTCTCATAAAATCCTCTGAATAAGCTTATTATCCTTGAGTACACAAACTCTGTCTTGGAACATCAAGCATCCGTCAGTACTGATCCAAAAATCACCCGACTCATACTGAGTTCTCTTGGCTTGCAATTCACTGTCGTTATTCTGAGCTTTATAAATTTCTTGGAGAAACGGTGGTCTAGCCTTTAACTTTGCTAGAACCGAACCATCCTCTGACAAGGCCAATTGGGTATTCATTACTCTCAAAGCAAATAAGGATTTTCTACTCAATGCATCAACGACCACGTTTGCCTTTCCCAGATGGTAGTCGATAATCAACTCATGATCTATTATCAACTCTAACCACTATCGTTGCCATAAATTTAGCTCCTTTTGAGTCATCAAATACTTTAGACTCTTATGGTCAGTAAATACTCGGCATGTCTCGTCATACAAATGGTGCCTCCAATTTTTCAACGCGAACACAACGGCGGCCAACTCTAAATTGTGCGTCGGGTAGTTTTTCTAGTGTAGTTTTAGTTGTATCGAGGCATAGGCTATCACCTTGCCTTCTTGCATGAACACGCACCCTAACCCATTCAAGGATGCATCACTATACACCACAAACTCTTTTCCCTTTTCCGGTTGCATTAGAACTGGCGCTTCAGTCAACAAGGACTTTAGTTTCTCAAAACTCTTGGCACTTCTCCGTCCATTCAAACTTGACATCCTTTTGTAACAACCTTGTCATTGGAGTAGCTATCATGGAGAATCCATTCACAAATATTCTGTAGTACCCATCTAAACCCAGAAAGCTTTGAACCTCTGACACATTCCTCTACAGTTTCCACTCAAAAATAGCCGAGATCTTGCTTGGGTCAACTCTAATCCCATCACCCGACACAATGTGTCCTAGGAATCTGACCTCTTTAATCCAAAATCTGATCTCTCAAGGTTTGTAAAATTGTTCTCAAATGCTCTGCGTGATCACTCTCATCACGCTAATAAATCAATATGTCATCGATAAAGACGACTACGAACTTATCTAAGTACGGTTGGAAAATATGGTTTATTAAGTCCATAAAAACAGTCGGGGCATTTGTTAAGCCAAAGGGCATGACGAGGAACTCATAGTGGCCATACCTCGTACGAAAAGCAGTTTTCAATACATCTTGCTCCTTAACCCTTAACTAGTAGTAGCCTAACCTTAAGTCTATCTTAGAAAACACAGTGGTTCCCTTCAACTGATAGAACAGATCATCGATTCTTGGCAAGGGATACTTGTTCTTCACAATCACCTTGTTGAGCTGTCTGTAATCTATACATAACCTCATCGACCCATCTTTCTTCTTCACAAAAAGTACTAGAGCACCCATGGGGAAAAACTCGGTCTTGCAAAACCCTTATCAGTTAGTTCTTGCAACTGTACTTGCAACTCTTTTAATTCTATCAGAGCCATCCTATACGGAGCGATCGAGATAGGTTCCGTAAAAGGACCAACTCGATTCCAAACTCAACTTCTCTACTTAGAGGCAATCCAAGAAACTCTTCTGGAAATACATCCAAATACTCACATACCACCGGCACTGTCTCAATTTTCACTTCAGATGCTTGGGTATTTAACACAAATACAAGGTAGGACTTATACCCTTTTCTCAAATATCTTTCCGCAGTCATGGACGATATTACTATAGGTGAGTCATCTGATTCATCTAGTTCAACCCAGAGAACATTCCTGTCTTCACATTTCACAGTCCACTACAACACTATGAGAAGTTAACCAATCCATTCCAAGGATTACATCGAATTCATCAAATGGCAACAACATGAGGTTAGCCGGAAAACTATGACCCTTAATTGTCAAGGGACAATTTCTACATACTTGGTCAACTAACACATGCTTGCCTAACGGGTTAGACACTTTTACTACAAATTCAGCAAGTTCAACTAACATATTCATACTGGGTACCAATTTCACGCGGACATACGAATGGGTAGACCCCGGATCAATTAAAGCAACAATAGAAATATCATGAAGAGAAAAACTACCCATAATCACATCTGGTGAAGATGACTCTTCGCGAGCACAAATGGCATAAGTCCTTGCAGGCGCTCAGCCCTCGAACCTCACAGCTATATCTCTAGGAGCACCTCTGCTGCTAGTCCCACTAACTGGGTTCTTTTTTGGTCTACCCCTCGAAGGAGCATTACTCGCTCTCCTGTCCTGCTTTTTCTCTTTCTCATCTAAATCGAGGCAGATTCGGATGGAGTGGTCTAGAGATCCACATTTGAAGCAACCTCTTTCATTCCCTCGACACTTGCTGAAATGACACCTACCACTGCGAACACTTCGGCCTATCTGGCTGAGCACTACCAACGCTTCTGATGGAAATGGTTTTGGCTTTAGACGTCGTGTACTACTTATTCTTCTTTTTACCTGAGAACTTGTGACAGCCCAAAATTGACCCTAGTCGGGAAGTGGTTTCGGGACCACAAAACCGAGTCTTATAAATAATTAAAGATTATATTCTGTGTTTATGATGTGCGTAAATGCTTGTGTGATAGTTCCATACTTTCATTTGGTCAGTGTATGTGGAATTTATTAGTAGGGACTTATGTGAGACAATTTAGAAATATGCTAGGCAAGTGTTCAAGTGGCCCATTAATATATGTGGGAAAGTGTTTGTCCTTGCATGTCAAATTAGCCAAATTAAAGCATAGTGGCTGGCCATGCTATGGGTGGAAACATGTCACCAACATGTTATGCTAGTGATGTATGCTAAGAAAAATAAAATAAAGAGCATGGTAATTAAACAATGAAAAGGAAGGGTGATGAAAAAAAATGGTCTCATCCATACCCCCCTTGTTGCCGTGAGTTGAGGAAAGAAAACAAAAAAAAAATGTGTTCATTCTTGAACACCTTTGGCCGAATAGAGGAAAGAAAGGAAGGGGAAGAGCTTGAGAAAATCGGCTATGGTGGTTTGCTAGACTAAGGTATGTTTGATGTTGTTCTTGAGATGCATGCATGTTTTAGTAGTTGACTTGAGTTCTAAAAACCCATGGTTCAATTTTGTGGATTGATGATGATTTTGTGTTTTGCCATTGATGAGTGCTTGAGCTTTTTGATAGTTGTTGATGAAAAGTGAAAGATATGTTAAAGATTAATATGTTAAATTAAGGCTTGGTAAGCTAGCTATTAAGGTGAAATGCTAATGTTAGTATTTGATTTGGTAATAATCTGTTTGGGGACAGCAGCAGTAAGGTGATTTTGGAAAATCGCCATAATTTGTAGGAGTTGAATTAGAAGCTGAGTGAATTATGCCATTAAAGCTTGAAGAGTCTATTTTCTTACAAAAGAAACTATAAAAACAAAAGAGTTACCGATCTTGAGATATTTGAAGTATTGTGGGGCTGAGTCAAAATGACTACTAGATTCCCTGTTCTGTATTTAGGAAATCAT